>NW_027365208.1:0-130730 GCF_046119375.1 Phyllobates terribilis
GAAAAAGCTAAAAATTTCAGAATTGCACCGTGCAATGTGGAGATATTACTGTTTGTGCATTTACAATATTCATTGATTTTTGCCATTGAAAAACATGTTTTTCATATACCAGAAATGTTTGAAGCTACTGACTGAATGAAAGGAGCTGGCATCTCACTCTCTTTGAATCTTCTTTATCATGCTAGGATTAACAGGAAAAAGCTAAAAATTTCAGAATTGCACCGTGCAATGTGGAGATATTACTGTTTGTGCATTTACAATATTCATTGATTTTTGCCATTGAAAAACATGTTTTTCATATACCAGAAATGTTTGAAGCTACTGACTGAATGAAAGGAGCTGGCATCTCACTCTCTTTGAATCTTCTTTATCATGCTAGGATTAACAGGAAAAAGCTAAAAATTTCAGAATTGCACCGTGCAATGTGGAGATATTACTGTTTGTGCATTTACAATATTCATTGATTTTTGCCATTGAAAAACATGTTTTTCATATACCAGAAATGTTTGAAGCTACTGACTGAATGAAAGGAGCTGGCATCTCACTCTCTTTGAATCTTCTTTATCATGCTAGGATTAACAGGAAAAAGCTAAAAATTTCAGAATTGCACCGTGCAATGTGGAGATATTACTGTTTGTGCATTTACAATATTCATTGATTTTTGCCATTGAAAAACATGTTTTTCATATACCAGAAATGTTTGAAGCTACTGACTGAATGAAAGGAGCTGGCATCTCACTCTCTTTGAATCTTCTTTATCATGCTAGGATTAACAGGAAAAAGCTAAAAATTTCAGAATTGCACCGTGCAATGTGGAGATATTACTGTTTGTGCATTTACAATATTCATTGATTTTTGCCATTGAAAAACATGTTTTTCATATACCAGAAATGTTTGAAGCTACTGACTGAATGAAAGGAGCTGGCATCTCACTCTCTTTGAATCTTCTTTATCATGCTAGGATTAACAGGAAAAAGCTAAAAATTTCAGAATTGCACCGTGCAATGTGGAGATATTACTGTTTGTGCATTTACAATATTCATTGATTTTTGCCATTGAAAAACGTCCAGAAATGTTTGAAGCTACTGACTGAATGAAAGGAGCTGGCATCTCACTCTCTTTGAATCTTCTTTATCATGCTAGGATTAACAGGAAAAAGCTAAAAATTTCAGAATTGCACCATGCAATGTGGAGATATTACTGTTTGTGCATTTACAATATTCATTGATTTTTGCCATTGAAAAACATGTTTTTCATATACCAGAAATGTTTGAAGCTACTGACTGAATGAAAGGAGCTGGCATCTCACTCTCTTTGAATCTTCTTTATCATGCTTGGATTAACAGGAAAAAGCTAAAAATTTCAGAATTGCACCGTGCAATGTGGAGATATTACTGTTTGTGCATTTACAATATTCATTGATTTTTGCCATTGAAAAACGTCCAGAAATGCTTGAAGCTACTGACTGAATGAAAGGAGCTGGCATCTCACTCTCTTTGAATCTTCTTTATCATGCTAGGATTAACAGGAAAAAGCTAAAAATTTCAGAATTGCACCGTGCAATGTGGAGATATTACTGTTTGTGCATTTACAATATTCATTGATTTTTGCCATTGAAAAACGTCCAGAAATTTTTGAAGCTACTGACTGAATGAAAGGAGCTGGCATCTCACTCTCTTTGAATCTTCTTTATCATGCTAGGATTAACAGGAAAAAGCTAAAAATTTCAGAATTGCACCGTGCAATGTGGAGATATTACTGTTTGTGCATTTACAATATTCATTGATTTTTGCCATTGAAAAACGTCCAGAAATGTTTGAAGCTACTGACTGAATGAAAGGAGCTGGCATCTCACTCTCTTTGAATCTTCTTTATCATGCTAGGATTAACAGGAAAAAGCTAAAAATTTCAGAATTGCACCGTGCAATGTGGAGATATTACTGTTTGTGCATTTACAATATTCATTGATTTTTGCCATTGAAAAACGTCCAGAAATGTTTGAAGCTACTGACTGAATGAAAGGAGCTGGCATCTCACTCTCTTTGAATCTTCTTTATCATGCTAGGATTAACAGGAAAAAGCTAAAAATTTCAGAATTGCACCGTGCAATGTGGAGATATTACTGTTTGTGCATTTACAATATTCATTGATTTTTGCCATTGAAAAACATGTTTTTCATATACCAGAAATGTTTGAAGCTACTGACTGAATGAAAGGAGCTGGCATCTCACTCTCTTTGAATCTTCTTTATCATGCTAGGATTAGCAGGAAAAAGCAAAAAATTTCAGAATTGCACCGTGCAATGTGGAGATATTACTGTTTGTGCATTTACAATATTCATTGATTTTTGCCATTGAAAAACATGTTTTTCATATACCAGAAATGTTTGAAGCTACTGACTGAATGAAAGGAGCTGGCATCTCACTCTCTTTGAATCTTCTTTATCATGCTAGGATTAACAGGAAAAAGCTAAAAATTTCAGAATTGCACCGTGCAATGTGGAGATATTACTGTTTGTGCATTTACAATATTCATTGATTTTTGCCATTGAAAAACATGTTTTTCATATACCAGAAATGTTTGAAGCTACTGACTGAATGAAAGGAGCTGGCATCTCACTCTCTTTGAATCTTCTTTATCATGCTAGGATTAACAGGAAAAAGCTAAAAATTTCAGAATTGCACCGTGCAATGTGGAGATATTACTGTTTGTGCATTTACAATATTCATTGATTTTTGCCATTGAAAAACATGTTTTTCATATACCAGAAATGTTTGAAGCTACTGACTGAATGAAAGGAGCTGGCATCTCACTCTCTTTGAATCTTCTTTATCATGCTAGGATTAACAGGAAAAAGCTAAAAATTTCAGAATTGCACCGTGCAATGTGGAGATATTACTGTTTGTGCATTTACAATATTCATTGATTTTTGCCATTGAAAAACATGTTTTTCATATACCAGAAATGTTTGAAGCTACTGACTGAATGAAAGGAGCTGGCATCTCACTCTCTTTGAATCTTCTTTATCATGCTAGGATTAACAGGAAAAAGCTAAAAATTTCAGAATTGCACCGTGCAATGTGGAGATATTACTGTTTGTGCATTTACAATATTCATTGATTTTTGCCATTGAAAAACATGTTTTTCATATACCAGAAATGTTTGAAGCTACTGACTGAATGAAAGGAGCTGGCATCTCACTCTCTTTGAATCTTCTTTATCATGCTAGGATTAACAGGAAAAAGCTAAAAATTTCAGAATTGCACCGTGCAATGTGGAGATATTACTGTTTGTGCATTTACAATATTCATTGATTTTTGCCATTGAAAAACATGTTTTTCATATACCAGAAATGTTTGAAGCTACTGACTGAATGAAAGGAGCTGGCATCTCACTCTCTTTGAATCTTCTTTATCATGCTAGGATTAACAGGAAAAAGCTAAAAATTTCAGAATTGCACCGTGCAATGTGGAGATATTACTGTTTGTGCATTTACAATATTCATTGATTTTTGCCATTGAAAAACGTCCAGAAATGTTTGAAGCTACTGACTGAATGAAAGGAGCTGGCATCTCACTCTCTTTGAATCTTCTTTATCATGCTAGGATTAACAGGAAAAAGCTAAAAATTTCAGAATTGCACCATGCAATGTGGAGATATTACTGTTTGTGCATTTACAATACTCATTGATTTTTGCCATTGAAAAACATGTTTTTCATATACCAGAAATGTTTGAAGCTACTGACTGAATGAAAGGAGCTGGCATCTCACTCTCTTTGAATCTTCTTTATCATGCTTGGATTAACAGGAAAAAGCTAAAAATTTCAGAATTGCACCGTGCAATGTGGAGATATTACTGTTTGTGCATTTACAATATTCATTGATTTTTGCCATTGAAAAACGTCCAGAAATGCTTGAAGCTACTGACTGAATGAAAGGAGCTGGCATCTCACTCTCTTTGAATCTTCTTTATCATGCTAGGATTAACAGGAAAAAGCTAAAAATTTCAGAATTGCACCGTGCAATGTGGAGATATTACTGTTTGTGCATTTACAATATTCATTGATTTTTGCCATTGAAAAACGTCCAGAAATTTTTGAAGCTACTGACTGAATGAAAGGAGCTGGCATCTCACTCTCTTTGAATCTTCTTTATCATGCTAGGATTAACAGGAAAAAGCTAAAAATTTCAGAATTGCACCGTGCAATGTGGAGATATTACTGTTTGTGCATTTACAATATTCATTGATTTTTGCCATTGAAAAACGTCCAGAAATGTTTGAAGCTACTGACTGAATGAAAGGAGCTGGCATCTCACTCTCTTTGAATCTTCTTTATCATGCTAGGATTAACAGGAAAAAGCTAAAAATTTCAGAATTGCACCGTGCAATGTGGAGATATTACTGTTTGTGCATTTACAATATTCATTGATTTTTGCCATTGAAAAACGTCCAGAAATGTTTGAAGCTACTGACTGAATGAAAGGAGCTGGCATCTCACTCTCTTTGAATCTTCTTTATCATGCTAGGATTAACAGGAAAAAGCTAAAAATTTCAGAATTGCACCGTGCAATGTGGAGATATTACTGTTTGTGCATTTACAATATTCATTGATTTTTGCCATTGAAAAACATGTTTTTCATATACCAGAAATGTTTGAAGCTACTGACTGAATGAAAGGAGCTGGCATCTCACTCTCTTTGAATCTTCTTTATCATGCTAGGATTAGCAGGAAAAAGCAAAAAATTTCAGAATTGCACCGTGCAATGTGGAGATATTACTGTTTGTGCATTTACAATATTCATTGATTTTTGCCATTGAAAAACATGTTTTTCATATACCAGAAATGTTTGAAGCTACTGACTGAATGAAAGGAGCTGGCATCTCACTCTCTTTGAATCTTCTTTATCATGCTAGGATTAACAGGAAAAAGCTAAAAATTTCAGAATTGCACCGTGCAATGTGGAGATATTACTGTTTGTGCATTTACAATATTCATTGATTTTTGCCATTGAAAAACATGTTTTTCATATACCAGAAATGTTTGAAGCTACTGACTGAATGAAAGGAGCTGGCATCTCACTCTCTTTGAATCTTCTTTATCATGCTAGGATTAACAGGAAAAAGCTAAAAATTTCAGAATTGCACCGTGCAATGTGGAGATATTACTGTTTGTGCATTTACAATATTCATTGATTTTTGCCATTGAAAAACATGTTTTTCATATACCAGAAATGTTTGAAGCTACTGACTGAATGAAAGGAGCTGGCATCTCACTCTCTTTGAATCTTCTTTATCATGCTAGGATTAACAGGAAAAAGCTAAAAATTTCAGAATTGCACCGTGCAATGTGGAGATATTACTGTTTGTGCATTTACAATATTCATTGATTTTTGCCATTGAAAAACATGTTTTTCATATACCAGAAATGTTTGAAGCTACTGACTGAATGAAAGGAGCTGGCATCTCACTCTCTTTGAATCTTCTTTATCATGCTAGGATTAACAGGAAAAAGCTAAAAATTTCAGAATTGCACCGTGCAATGTGGAGATATTACTGTTTGTGCATTTACAATATTCATTGATTTTTGCCATTGAAAAACGTCCAGAAATGTTTGAAGCTACTGACTGAATGAAAGGAGCTGGCATCTCACTCTCTTTGAATCTTCTTTATCATGCTAGGATTAACAGGAAAAAGCTAAAAATTTCAGAATTGCACCGTGCAATGTGGAGATATTACTGTTTGTGCATTTACAATATTCATTGATTTTTGCCATTGAAAAACATGTTTTTCATATACCAGAAATGTTTGAAGCTACTGACTGAATGAAAGGAGCTGGCATCTCACTCTCTTTGAATCTTCTTTATCATGCTAGGATTAACAGGAAAAAGCTAAAAATTTCAGAATTGCACCGTGCAATGTGGAGATATTACTGTTTGTGCATTTACAATATTCATTGATTTTTGCCATTGAAAAACATGTTTTTCATATACCAGAAATGTTTGAAGCTACTGACTGAATGAAAGGAGCTGGCATCTCACTCTCTTTGAATCTTCTTTATCATGCTAGGATTAACAGGAAAAAGCTAAAAATTTCAGAATTGCACCGTGCAATGTGGAGATATTACTGTTTGTGCATTTACAATATTCATTGATTTTTGCCATTGAAAAACGTCCAGAAATGTTTGAAGCTACTGACTGAATGAAAGGAGCTGGCATCTCACTCTCTTTGAATCTTCTTTATCATGCTAGGATTAACAGGAAAAAGCTAAAAATTTCAGAATTGCACCGTGCAATGTGGAGATATTACTGTTTGTGCATTTACAATATTCATTGATTTTTGCCATTGAAAAACATGTTTTTCATATACCAGAAATGTTTGAAGCTACTGACTGAATGAAAGGAGCTGGCATCTCACTCTCTTTGAATCTTCTTTATCATGCTAGGATTAACAGGAAAAAGCTAAAAATTTCAGAATTGCACCGTGCAATGTGGAGATATTACTGTTTGTGCATTTACAATATTCATTGATTTTTGCCATTGAAAAACGTCCAGAAATGTTTGAAGCTACTGACTGAATGAAAGGAGCTGGCATCTCACTCTCTTTGAATCTTCTTTATCATGCTAGGATTAGCAGGAAAAAGCTAAAAATTTCAGAATTGCACCGTGCAATGTGGAGATATTACTGTTTGTGCATTTACAATATTCATTGATTTTTGCCATTGAAAAACGTCCAGAAATGTTTGAAGCTACTGACTGAATGAAAGGAGCTGGCATCTCACTCTCTTTGAATCTTCTTTATCATGCTAGGATTAACAGGAAAAAGCTAAAAATTTCAGAATTGCACCGTGCAATGTGGAGATATTACTGTTTGTGCATTTACAATATTCATTGATTTTTGCCATTGAAAAACGTCCAGAAATGTTTGAAGCTACTGACTGAATGAAAGGAGCTGGCATCTCACTCTCTTTGAATCTTCTTTATCATGCTAGGATTAGCAGGAAAAAGCTAAAAATTTCAGAATTGCACCGTGCAATGTGGAGATATTACTGTTTGTGCATTTACAATATTCATTGATTTTTGCCATTGAAAAACACGTTTTTCATATACCAGAAATGTTTGAAGCTACTGACTGAATGAAAGGAGCTGGCATCTCACTCTCTTTGAATCTTCTTTATCATGCTAGGATTAACAGGAAAAAGCTAAAAATTTCAGAATTGCACCGTGCAATGTGGAGATATTACTGTTTGTGCATTTACAATATTCATTGATTTTTGCCATTGAAAAACGTCCAGAAATGTTTGAAGCTACTGACTGAATGAAAGGAGCTGGCATCTCACTCTCTTTGAATCTTCTTTATCATGCTAGGATTAACAGGAAAAAGCTAAAAATTTCAGAATTGCACCGTGCAATGTGGAGATATTACTGTTTGTGCATTTACAATATTCATTGATTTTTGCCATTGAAAAACATGTTTTTCATATACCAGAAATGTTTGAAGCTACTGACTGAATGAAAGGAGCTGGCATCTCACTCTCTTTGAATCTTCTTTATCATGCTAGGATTAACAGGAAAAAGCTAAAAATTTCAGAATTGCACCGTGCAATGTGGAGATATTACTGTTTGTGCATTTACAATATTCATTGATTTTTGCCATTGAAAAACATGTTTTTCATATACCAGAAATGTTTGAAGCTACTGACTGAATGAAAGGAGCTGGCATCTCACTCTCTTTGAATCTTCTTTATCATGCTAGGATTAACAGGAAAAAGCTAAAAATTTCAGAATTGCACCGTGCAATGTGGAGATATTACTGTTTGTGCATTTACAATATTCATTGATTTTTGCCATTGAAAAACGTTTTTCATATACCAGAAATGTTTGAAGCTACTGACTGAATGAAAGGAGCTGGCATCTCACTCTCTTTGAATCTTCTTTATCATGCTAGGATTAACAGGAAAAAGCTAAAAATTTCAGAATTGCACCGTGCAATGTGGAGATATTACTGTTTGTGCATTTACAATATTCATTGATTTTTGCCATTGAAAAACATGTTTTTCATATACCAGAAATGTTTGAAGCTACTGACTGAATGAAAGGAGCTGGCATCTCACTCTCTTTGAATCTTCTTTATCATGCTAGGATTAACAGGAAAAAGCTAAAAATTTCAGAATTGCACCGTGCAATGTGGAGATATTACTGTTTGTGCATTTACAATATTCATTGATTTTTGCCATTGAAAAACATGTTTTTCATATACCAGAAATGTTTGAAGCTACTGACTGAATGAAAGGAGCTGGCATCTCACTCTCTTTGAATCTTCTTTATCATGCTAGGATTAACAGGAAAAAGCTAAAAATTTCAGAATTGCACCGTGCAATGTGGAGATATTACTGTTTGTGCATTTACAATATTCATTGATTTTTGCCATTGAAAAACATGTTTTTCATATACCAGAAATGTTTGAAGCTACTGACTGAATGAAAGGAGCTGGCATCTCACTCTCTTTGAATCTTCTTTATCATGCTAGGATTAACAGGAAAAAGCTAAAAATTTCAGAATTGCACCGTGCAATGTGGAGATATTACTGTTTGTGCATTTACAATATTCATTGATTTTTGCCATTGAAAAACATGTTTTTCATATACCAGAAATGTTTGAAGCTACTGACTGAATGAAAGGAGCTGGCATCTCACTCTCTTTGAATCTTCTTTATCATGCTAGGATTAACAGGAAAAAGCTAAAAATTTCAGAATTGCACCGTGCAATGTGGAGATATTACTGTTTGTGCATTTACAATATTCATTGATTTTTGCCATTGAAAAACATGTTTTTCATATACCAGAAATGTTTGAAGCTACTGACTGAATGAAAGGAGCTGGCATCTCACTCTCTTTGAATCTTCTTTATCATGCTAGGATTAACAGGAAAAAGCTAAAAATTTCAGAATTGCACCGTGCAATGTGGAGATATTACTGTTTGTGCATTTACAATATTCATTGATTTTTGCCATTGAAAAACATGTTTTTCATATACCAGAAATGTTTGAAGCTACTGACTGAATGAAAGGAGCTGGCATCTCACTCTCTTTGAATCTTCTTTATCATGCTAGGATTAACAGGAAAAAGCTAAAAATTTCAGAATTGCACCGTGCAATGTGGAGATATTACTGTTTGTGCATTTACAATATTCATTGATTTTTGCCATTGAAAAACGTCCAGAAATGTTTGAAGCTACTGACTGAATGAAAGGAGCTGGCATCTCACTCTCTTTGAATCTTCTTTATCATGCTAGGATTAACAGGAAAAAGCTAAAAATTTCAGAATTGCACCATGCAATGTGGAGATATTACTGTTTGTGCATTTACAATATTCATTGATTTTTGCCATTGAAAAACATGTTTTTCATATACCAGAAATGTTTGAAGCTACTGACTGAATGAAAGGAGCTGGCATCTCACTCTCTTTGAATCTTCTTTATCATGCTTGGATTAACAGGAAAAAGCTAAAAATTTCAGAATTGCACCGTGCAATGTGGAGATATTACTGTTTGTGCATTTACAATATTCATTGATTTTTGCCATTGAAAAACGTCCAGAAATGCTTGAAGCTACTGACTGAATGAAAGGAGCTGGCATCTCACTCTCTTTGAATCTTCTTTATCATGCTAGGATTAACAGGAAAAAGCTAAAAATTTCAGAATTGCACCGTGCAATGTGGAGATATTACTGTTTGTGCATTTACAATATTCATTGATTTTTGCCATTGAAAAACGTCCAGAAATTTTTGAAGCTACTGACTGAATGAAAGGAGCTGGCATCTCACTCTCTTTGAATCTTCTTTATCATGCTAGGATTAACAGGAAAAAGCTAAAAATTTCAGAATTGCACCGTGCAATGTGGAGATATTACTGTTTGTGCATTTACAATATTCATTGATTTTTGCCATTGAAAAACGTCCAGAAATGTTTGAAGCTACTGACTGAATGAAAGGAGCTGGCATCTCACTCTCTTTGAATCTTCTTTATCATGCTAGGATTAACAGGAAAAAGCTAAAAATTTCAGAATTGCACCGTGCAATGTGGAGATATTACTGTTTGTGCATTTACAATATTCATTGATTTTTGCCATTGAAAAACGTCCAGAAATGTTTGAAGCTACTGACTGAATGAAAGGAGCTGGCATCTCACTCTCTTTGAATCTTCTTTATCATGCTAGGATTAACAGGAAAAAGCTAAAAATTTCAGAATTGCACCGTGCAATGTGGAGATATTACTGTTTGTGCATTTACAATATTCATTGATTTTTGCCATTGAAAAACATGTTTTTCATATACCAGAAATGTTTGAAGCTACTGACTGAATGAAAGGAGCTGGCATCTCACTCTCTTTGAATCTTCTTTATCATGCTAGGATTAACAGGAAAAAGCTAAAAATTTCAGAATTGCACCGTGCAATGTGGAGATATTACTGTTTGTGCATTTACAATATTCATTGATTTTTGCCATTGAAAAACATGTTTTTCATATACCAGAAATGTTTGAAGCTACTGACTGAATGAAAGGAGCTGGCATCTCACTCTCTTTGAATCTTCTTTATCATGCTAGGATTAACAGGAAAAAGCAAAAAATTTCAGAATTGCACCGTGCAATGTGGAGATATTACTGTTTGTGCATTTACAATATTCATTGATTTTTGCCATTGAAAAACATGTTTTTCATATACCAGAAATGTTTGAAGCTACTGACTGAATGAAAGGAGCTGGCATCTCACTCTCTTTGAATCTTCTTTATCATGCTAGGATTAACAGGAAAAAGCTAAAAATTTCAGAATTGCACCGTGCAATGTGGAGATATTACTGTTTGTGCATTTACAATATTCATTGATTTTTGCCATTGAAAAACGTCCAGAAATGTTTGAAGCTACTGACTGAATGAAAGGAGCTGGCATCTCACTCTCTTTGAATCTTCTTTATCATGCTAGGATTAACAGGAAAAAGCTAAAAATTTCAGAATTGCACCGTGCAATGTGGAGATATTACTGTTTGTGCATTTACAATATTCATTGATTTTTGCCATTGAAAAACGTCCAGAAATGTTTGAAGCTACTGACTGAATGAAAGGAGCTGGCATCTCACTCTCTTTGAATCTTCTTTATCATGCTAGGATTAACAGGAAAAAGCTAAAAATTTCAGAATTGCACCGTGCAATGTGGAGATATTACTGTTTGTGCATTTACAATATTCATTGATTTTTGCCATTGAAAAACATGTTTTTCATATACCAGAAATGTTTGAAGCTACTGACTGAATGAAAGCAGCTGGCATCTCACTCTCTTTGAATCTTCTTTATCATGCTAGGATTAACAGGAAAAAGCTAAAAATTTCAGAATTGCACCGTGCAATGTGGAGATATTACTGTTTGTGCATTTACAATATTCATTGATTTTTGCCATTGAAAAACATGTTTTTCATATACCAGAAATGTTTGAAGCTACTGACTGAATGAAAGGAGCTGGCATCTCACTCTCTTTGAATCTTCTTTATCATGCTAGGATTAACAGGAAAAAGCTAAAAATTTCAGAATTGCACCGTGCAATGTGGAGATATTACTGTTTGTGCATTTACAATATTCATTGATTTTTGCCATTGAAAAACGTCCAGAAATGTTTGAAGCTACTGACTGAATGAAAGGAGCTGGCATCTCACTCTCTTTGAATCTTCTTTATCATGCTAGGATTAACAGGAAAAAGCTAAAAATTTCAGAATTGCACCGTGCAATGTGGAGATATTACTGTTTGTGCATTTACAATATTCATTGATTTTTGCCATTGAAAAACGTCCAGAAATGTTTGAAGCTACTGACTGAATGAAAGGAGCTGGCATCTCACTCTCTTTGAATCTTCTTTATCATGCTAGGATTAACCAGGAAAAAGCTAAAAATTTCAGAATTGCACCGTGCAATGTGGAGATATTACTGTTTGTGCATTTACAATATTCATTGATTTTTGCCATTGAAAAACATGTTTTTCATATACCAGAAATGTTTGAAGCTACTGACTGAATGAAAGGAGCTGGCATCTCACTCTCTTTGAATCTTCTTTATCATGCTAGGATTAACAGGAAAAAGCTAAAAATTCAGAATTGCACCGTGCAATGTGGAGATATTACTGTTTGTGCATTTACAATATTCATTGATTTTTGCCATTGAAAAACGTCCAGAAATGTTTGAAGCTACTGACTGAATGAAAGGAGCTGGCATCTCACTCTCTTTGAATCTTCTTTATCATGCTAGGATTAACAGGAAAAAGCTAAAAATTTCAGAATTGCACCGTGCAATGTGGAGATATTACTGTTTGTGCATTTACAATATTCATTGATTTTTGCCATTGAAAAACGTCCAGAAATGTTTGAAGCTACTGACTGAATGAAAGGAGCTGGCATCTCACTCTCTTTGAATCTTCTTTATCATGCTAGGATTAACAGGAAAAAGCTAAAAATTTCAGAATTGCACCGTGCAATGTGGAGATATTACTGTTTGTGCATTTACAATATTCATTGATTTTTGCCATTGAAAAACATGTTTTTCATATACCAGAAATGTTTGAAGCTACTGACTGAATGAAAGGAGCTGGCATCTCACTCTCTTGAATCTTCTTTATCATGCTAGGATTAACAGGAAAAAGCTAAAAATTTCAGAATTGCACCGTGCAATGTGGAGATATTACTGTTTGTGCATTTACAATATTCATTGATTTTTGCCATTGAAAAACGTCCAGAAATGTTTGAAGCTACTGACTGAATGAAAGGAGCTGGCATCTCACTCTCTTTGAATCTTCTTTATCATGCTAGGATTAACAGGAAAAAGCTTAAAATTTCAGATTGCACCGTGCAATGTGGAGATATTACTGTTTGTGCATTTACAATATTCATTTGATTTTTGCCATTGAAAAACATGTTTTTCATATACCAGAAATGTTTGAAGCTACTGACTGAATGAAAGGAGCTGGCATCTCACTCTCTTTGAATCTTCTTTATCATGCTAGGATTAACAGGAAAAAGCTAAAAATTTCAGAATTGCACCGTGCAATGTGGAGATATTACTGTTTGTGCATTTACAATATTCATTGATTTTTGCCATTGAAAAACGTCCAGAAATGTTTGAAGCTACTGACTGAATGAAAGGAGCTGGCATCTCACTCTCTTTGAATCTTCTTTATCATGCTAGGATTAACAGGAAAAAGCTAAAAATTTCAGAATTGCACCGTGCAATGTGGAGATATTACTGTTTGTGCATTTACAATATTCATTGATTTTTGCCATTGAAAAACATGTTTTTCATATACCAGAAATGTTTGAAGCTACTGACTGAATGAAAGGAGCTGGCATCTCACTCTCTTTGAATCTTCTTTATCATGCTAGGATTAACAGGAAAAAGCTAAAATTTCAGAATTGCACCGTGCAATGTGGAGATATTACTGTTTGTGCATTTACAATATTCATTGATTTTTGCCATTGAAAAACATGTTTTTCATATACCAGAAATGTTTGAAGCTACTGACTGAATGAAAGGAGCTGGCATCTCACTCTCTTTGAATCTTCTTTATCATGCTAGGATTAACAGGAAAAAGCTAAAAATTTCAGAATTGCACCGTGCAATGTGGAGATATTACTGTTTGTGCATTTACAATATTCATTGATTTTTGCCATTGAAAAACATGTTTTTCATATACCAGAAATGTTTGAAGCTACTGACTGAATGAAAGGAGCTGGCATCTCACTCTCTTTGAATCTTCTTTATCATGCTAGGATTAGCAGGAAAAAGCTAAAAATTTCAGAATTGCCCGTGCAATGTGGAGATATTACTGTTTGTGCATTTACAATATTCATTGATTTTTGCCATTGAAAAACGTCCAGAAATGTTTGAAGCTACTGACTGAATGAAAGGAGCTGGCATCTCACTCTCTTTCAATCTTCTTTATCATGCTAGGATTAACAGGAAAAAGCTAAAAATTTCAGAATTGCACCGTGCAATGTGGAGATATTACTGTTTGTGCATTTACAATATTCATTGATTTTTGCCATTGAAAAACATGTTTTTCATATACCAGAAATGTTTGAAGCTACTGACTGAATGAAAGGAGCTGGCATCTCACTCTCTTTGAATCTTCTTTTATCATGCTAGGATTAGCAGGAAAAAGCAAAAAATTTCAGAATTGCACCGTGCAATGTGGAGATATTACTGTTTGTGCATTTACAATATTCATTGATTTTTGCCATTGAAAAACGTCCAGAAATGTTTGAAGCTACTGACTGAATGAAAGGAGCTGGCATCTCACTCTCTTTGAATCTTCTTTATCATGCTAGGATTAACAGGAAAAAGCAAAAAATTTCAGAATTGCACCGTGCAATGTGGAGATATTACTGTTTGTGCATTTACAATATTCATTGATTTTTGCCATTGAAAAACATGTTTTTCATATACCAGAAATGTTTGAAGCTACTGACTGAATGAAAGGAGCTGGCATCTCACTCTCTTTGAATCTTCTTTATCATGCTAGGATTAACAGGAAAAAGCTAAAAATTTCAGAATTGCACCGTGCAATGTGGAGATATTACTGTTTGTGCATTTACAATATTCATTGATTTTTGCCATTGAAAAACATGTTTTTCATATACCAGAAATGTTTGAAGCTACTGACTGAATGAAAGGAGCTGGCATCTCACTCTCTTTGAATCTTCTTTATCATGCTAGGATTAACAGGAAAAAGCTAAAAATTTCAGAATTGCACCGTGCAATGTGGAGATATTACTGTTTGTGCATTTACAATATTCATTGATTTTTGCCATTGAAAAACATGTTTTTCATATACCAGAAATGTTTGAAGCTACTGACTGAATGAAAGGAGCTGGCATCTCACTCTCTTTGAATCTTCTTTATCATGCTAGGATTAGCAGGAAAAAGCAAAAAATTTCAGAATTGCACCGTGCAATGTGGAGATATTACTGTTTGTGCATTTACAATATTCATTGATTTTTGCCATTGAAAAACGTCCAGAAATGTTTGAAGCTACTGACTGAATGAAAGGAGCTGGCATCTCACTCTCTTTGAATCTTCTTTATCATGCTAGGATTAACAGGAAAAAGCTAAAAATTTCAGAATTGCACCGTGCAATGTGGAGATATTACTGTTTGTGCATTAACAATATTCATTGATTTTTGCCATTGAAAAACATGTTTTTCATATACCAGAAATGTTTGAAGCTACTGACTGAATGAAAGGAGCTGGCATCTCACTCTCTTTGAATCTTCTTTATCATGCTAGGATTAACAGGAAAAAGCTAAAAATTTCAGAATTGCACCGTGCAATGTGGAGATATTACTGTTTGTGCATTTACAATATTCATTGATTTTTGCCATTGAAAAACATGTTTTTCATATACCAGAAATGTTTGAAGCTACTGACTGAATGAAAGGAGCTGGCATCTCACTCTCTTTGAATCTTCTTTATCATGCTAGGATTAACAGGAAAAAGCTAAAAATTTCAGAATTGCACCGTGCAATGTGGAGATATTACTGTTTGTGCATTTACAATATTCATTGATTTTTGCCATTGAAAAACATGTTTTTCATATACCAGAAATGTTTGAAGCTACTGACTGAATGAAAGGAGCTGGCATCTCACTCTCTTTGAATCTTCTTTATCATGCTAGGATTAGCAGGAAAAAGCAAAAAATTTCAGAATTGCACCGATGTGGAGATATTACTGTTTGTGCATTTACAATATTCATTGATTTTTGCCATTGAAAAACGTCCAGAAATGTTTGAAGCTACTGACTGAATGAAAGGAGCTGGCATCTCACTCTCTTTGAATCTTCTTTATCATGCTAGGATTAGCAGGAAAAAGCAAAAAATTTCAGAATTGCACCGTGCATTGTGGAGATATTACTGTTTGTGCATTTACAATATTCATTGATTTTTGCCATTGAAAAACATGTTTTTCATATACCAGAAATGTTTGAAGCTACTGACTGAATGAAAGGAGCTGGCATCTCACTCTCTTTGAATCTTCTTTATCATGCTAGGATTAACAGGAAAAAGCTAAAAATTTCAGAATTGCACCGTGCAATGTGGAGATATTACTGTTTGTGCATTTACAATATTCATTGATTTTTGCCATTGAAAAACATGTTTTTCATATACCAGAAATGTTTGAAGCTACTGACTGAATGAAAGGAGCTGGCATCTCACTCTCTTTGAATCTTCTTTATCATGCTAGGATTAGCAGGAAAAAGCTAAAAATTTCAGAATTGCACCGTGCAATGTGGAGATATTACTGTTTGTGCATTTACAATATTCATTGATTTTTGCCATTGAAAAACATGTTTTTCATATACCAGAAATGTTTGAAGCTACTGACTGAATGAAAGGAGCTGGCATCTCACTCTCTTTGAATCTTCTTTATCATGCTAGGATTAGCAGGAAAAAGCAAAAAATTTCAGAATTGCACCGTGCAATGTGGAGATATTACTGTTTGTGCATTTACAATATTCATTGATTTTTGCCATTGAAAAACATGTTTTTCATATACCAGAAATGTTTGAAGCTACTGACTGAATGAAAGGAGCTGGCATCTCACTCTCTTTGAATCTTCTTTATCATGCTAGGATTAGCAGGAAAAAGCAAAAAATTTCAGAATTGCACCTTGCAATGTGGAGATATTACTGTTTGTGCATTTACAATATTCATTGATTTTTGCCATTGAAAAACATGTTTTTCATATACCAGAAATGTTTGAAGCTACTGACTGAATGAAAGGAGCTGGCATCTCACTCTCTTTGAATCTTCTTTATCATGCTAGGATTAGCAGGAAAAAGCAAAAAATTTCAGAATTGCACCGTGCAATGTGGAGATATTACTGTTTGTGCATTTACAATATTCATTGATTTTTGCCATTGAAAAACGTCCAGAAATGTTTGAAGCTACTGACTGAATGAAAGGAGCTGGCATCTCACTCTCTTTGAATCTTCTTTATCATGCTAGGATTAGCAGGAAAAAGCAAAAAATTTCAGAATTGCACCGTGCATTGTGGAGATATTACTGTTTGTGCATTTACAATATTCATTGATTTTTGCCATTGAAAAACATGTTTTTCATATACCAGAAATGTTTGAAGCTACTGACTGAATGAAAGGAGCTGGCATCTCACTCTCTTTGAATCTTCTTTATCATGCTAGGATTAACAGGAAAAAGCTAAAAATTTCAGAATTGCACCGTGCAATGTGGAGATATTACTGTTTGTGCATTTACAATATTCATTGATTTTTGCCATTGAAAAACATGTTTTTCATATACCAGAAATGTTTGAAGCTACTGACTGAATGAAAGGAGCTGGCATCTCACTCTCTTTGAATCTTCTTTATCATGCTAGGATTAGCAGGAAAAAGCAAAAAATTTCAGAATTGCACCTTGCAATGTGGAGATATTACTGTTTGTGCATTTACAATATTCATTGATTTTTGCCATTGAAAAACGTCCAGAAATGTTTGAAGCTACTGACTGAATGAAAGGAGCTGGCATCTCACTCTCTTTGAATCTTCTTTATCATGCTAGGATTAGCAGGAAAAAGCAAAAAATTTCAGAATTGCACCGTGCAATGTGGAGATATTACTGTTTGTGCATTTACAATATTCATTGATTTTTGCCATTGAAAAACATGTTTTTCATATACCAGAAATGTTTGAAGCTACTGACTGAATGAAAGGAGCTGGCATCTCACTCTCTTTGAATCTTCTTTATCATGCTAGGATTAGCAGGAAAAAGCAAAAAATTTCAGAATTGCACCTTGCAATGTGGAGATATTACTGTTTGTGCATTTACAATATTCATTGATTTTTGCCATTGAAAAACATGTTTTTCATATACCAGAAATGTTTGAAGCTACTGACTGAATGAAAGGAGCTGGCATCTCACTCTCTTTGAATCTTCTTTATCATGCTAGGATTAACAGGAAAAAGCTAAAAATTTCAGAATTGCACCGTGCAATGTGGAGATATTACTGTTTGTGCATTTACAATATTCATTGATTTTTGCCATTGAAAAACGTCCAGAAATGTTTGAAGCTACTGACTGAATGAAAGGAGCTGGCATCTCACTCTCTTTGAATCTTCTTTATCATGCTAGGATTAGCAGGAAAAAGCAAAAAATTTCAGAATTGCACCGTGCAATGTGGAGATATTACTGTTTGTGCATTTACAATATTCATTGATTTTTGCCATTGAAAAACATGTTTTTCATATACCAGAAATGTTTGAAGCTACTGACTGAATGAAAGGAGCTGGCATCTCACTCTCTTTGAATCTTCTTTATCATGCTAGGATTAGCAGGAAAAAGCAAAAAATTTCAGAATTGCACCTTGCAATGTGGAGATATTACTGTTTGTGCATTTACAATATTCATTGATTTTTGCCATTGAAAAACATGTTTTTCATATACCAGAAATGTTTGAAGCTACTGACTGAATGAAAGGAGCTGGCATCTCACTCTCTTTGAATTTTCTTTATCATGCTAGGATTAGCAGGAAAAAGCAAAAAATTTCAGAATTGCACCGTGCAATGTGGAGATATTACTGTTTGTGCATTTACAATATTCATTGATTTTTGCCATTGAAAAACATGTTTTTCATATACCAGAAATGTTTGAAGCTACTGACTGAATGAAAGGAGCTGGCATCTCACTCTCTTTGAATCTTCTTTATCATGCTAGGATTAGCAGGAAAAAGCTAAAAATTTCAGAATTGCACCTTGCAATGTGGAGATATTACTGTTTGTGCATTTACAATATTCATTGATTTTTGCCATTGAAAAACATGTTTTTCATATACCAGAAATGTTTGAAGCTACTGACTGAATGAAAGGAGCTGGCATCTCACTCTCTTTGAATCTTCTTTATCATGCTAGGATTAGCAGGAAAAAGCTAAAAATTTCAGAATTGCACCTTGCAATGTGGAGATATTACTGTTTGTGCATTTACAATATTCATTGATTTTTGCCATTGAAAAACGTCCAGAAATGTTTGAAGCTACTGACTGAATGAAAGGAGCTGGCATCTCACTCTCTTTGAATCTTCTTTATCATGCTAGGATTAGCAGGAAAAAGCTAAAAATTTCAGAATTGCACCGTGCAATGTGGAGATATTACTGTTTGTGCATTTACAATATTCATTGATTTTTGCCATTGAAAAACATGTTTTTCATATACCAGAAATGTTTGAAGCTACTGACTGAATGAAAGGAGCTGGCATCTCACTCTCTTTGAATCTTCTTTATCATGCTAGGATTAACAGGAAAAAGCTAAAAATTTCAGAATTGCACCTTGCAATGTGGAGATATTACTGTTTGTGCATTTACAATATTCATTGATTTTTGCCATTGAAAAACGTCCAGAAATGTTTGAAGCTACTGACTGAATGAAAGGAGCTGGCATCTCACTCTCTTTGAATCTTCTTTATCATGCTAGGATTAGCAGGAAAAAGCAAAAAATTTCAGAATTGCACCGTGCAATGTGGAGATATTACTGTTTGTGCATTTACAATATTCATTGATTTTTGCCATTGAAAAACATGTTTTTCATATACCAGAAATGTTTGAAGCTACTGACTGAATGAAAGGAGCTGGCATCTCACTCTCTTTGAATCTTCTTTATCATGCTAGGATTAACAGGAAAAAGCAAAAAATTTCAGAATTGCACCGTGCAATGTGGAGATATTACTGTTTGTGCATTTACAATATTCATTGATTTTTGCCATTGAAAAACATGTTTTTCATATACCAGAAATGTTTGAAGCTACTGACTGAATGAAAGGAGCTGGCATCTCACTCTCTTTGAATCTTCTTTATCATGCTAGGATTAGCAGGAAAAAGCAAAAAATTTCAGAATTGCACCGTGCAATGTGGAGATATTACTGTTTGTGCATTTACAATATTCATTGATTTTTGCCATTGAAAAACGTCCAGAAATGTTTGAAGCTACTGACTGAATGAAAGGAGCTGGCATCTCACTCTCTTTGAATCTTCTTTATCATGCTAGGATTAACAGGAAAAAGCTAAAAATTTCAGAATTGCACTGTGCAATGTGGAGATATTACTGTTTGTGCATTTACAATATTCATTGATTTTTGCCATTGAAAAACATGTTTTTCATATACCAGAAATGTTTGAAGCTACTGACTGAATGAAAGGAGCTGGCATCTCACTCTCTTTGAATCTTCTTTATCATGCTAGGATTAGCAGGAAAAAGCTAAAAATTTCAGAATTGCACCGTGCAATGTGGAGATATTACTGTTTGTGCATTTACAATATTCATTGATTTTTGCCATTGAAAAACATGTTTTTCATATACCAGAAATGTTTGAAGCTACTGACTGAATGAAAGGAGCTGGCATCTCACTCTCTTTGAATCTTCTTTATCATGCTAGGATTAGCAGGAAAAAGCAAAAAATTTCAGAATTGCACCTTGCAATGTGGAGATATTACTGTTTGTGCATTTACAATATTCATTGATTTTTGCCATTGAAAAACGTCCAGAAATGTTTGAAGCTACTGACTGAATGAAAGGAGCTGGCATCTCACTCTCTTTGAATCTTCTTTATCATGCTAGGATTAGCAGGAAAAAGCAAAAAATTTCAGAATTGCACCGTGCAATGTGGAGATATTACTGTTTGTGCATTTACAATATTCATTGATTTTTGCCATTGAAAAACATGTTTTTCATATACCAGAAATGTTTGAAGCTACTGACTGAATGAAAGGAGCTGGCATCTCACTCTCTTTGAATCTTCTTTATCATGCTAGGATTAGCAGGAAAAAGCAAAAAATTTCAGAATTGCACCGTGCAATGTGGAGATATTACTGTTTGTGCATTTACAATATTCATTGATTTTTGCCATTGAAAAACGTCCAGAAATGTTTGAAGCTACTGACTGAATGAAAGGAGCTGGCATCTCACTCTCTTTGAATCTTCTTTATCATGCTAGGATTAACAGGAAAAAGCTAAAAATTTCAGAATTGCACCTTGCAATGTGGAGATATTACTGTTTGTGCATTTACAATATTCATTGATTTTTGCCATTGAAAAACATGTTTTTCATATACCAGAAATGTTTGAAGCTACTGACTGAATGAAAGGAGCTGGCATCTCACTCTCTTTGAATCTTCTTTATCATGCTAGGATTAGCAGGAAAAAGCAAAAAATTTCAGAATTGCACCGTGCAATGTGGAGATATTACTGTTTGTGCATTTACAATATTCATTGATTTTTGCCATTGAAAAACATGTTTTTCATATACCAGAAATGTTTGAAGCTACTGACTGAATGAAAGGAGCTGGCATCTCACTCTCTTTGAATCTTCTTTATCATGCTAGGATTAACAGGAAAAAGCTAAAAATTTCAGAATTGCACCGTGCAATGTGGAGATATTACTGTTTGTGCATTTACAATATTCATTGATTTTTGCCATTGAAAAACATGTTTTTCATATACCAGAAATGTTTGAAGCTACTGACTGAATGAAAGGAGCTGGCATCTCACTCTCTTTGAATCTTCTTTATCATGCTAGGATTAGCAGGAAAAAGCAAAAAATTTCAGAATTGCACCTTGCAATGTGGAGATATTACTGTTTGTGCATTTACAATATTCATTGATTTTTGCCATTGAAAAACATGTTTTTCATATACCAGAAATGTTTGAAGCTACTGACTGAATGAAAGGAGCTGGCATCTCACTCTCTTTGAATCTTCTTTATCATGCTAGGATTAGCAGGAAAAAGCTAAAAATTTCAGAATTGCACCGTGCAATGTGGAGATATTACTGTTTGTGCATTTACAATATTCATTGATTTTTGCCATTGAAAAACGTCCAGAAATGTTTGAAGCTACTGACTGAATGAAAGGAGCTGGCATCTCACTCTCTTTGAATCTTCTTTATCATGCTAGGATTAGCAGGAAAAAGCAAAAAATTTCAGAATTGCACCGTGCAATGTGGAGATATTACTGTTTGTGCATTTACAATATTCATTGATTTTTGCCATTGAAAAACATGTTTTTCATATACCAGAAATGTTTGAAGCTACTGACTGAATGAAAGGAGCTGGCATCTCACTCTCTTTGAATCTTCTTTATCATGCTAGGATTAGCAGGAAAAAGCAAAAAATTTCAGAATTGCACCGTGCAATGTGGAGATATTACTGTTTGTGCATTTACAATATTCATTGATTTTTGCCATTGAAAAACGTCCAGAAATGTTTGAAGCTACTGACTGAATGAAAGGAGCTGGCATCTCACTCTCTTTGAATCTTCTTTATCATGCTAGGATTAGCAGGAAAAAGCAAAAAATTTCAGAATTGCACCGTGCAATGTGGAGATATTACTGTTTGTGCATTTACAATATTCATTGATTTTTGCCATTGAAAAACATGTTTTTCATATACCAGAAATGTTTGAAGCTACTGACTGAATGAAAGGAGCTGGCATCTCACTCTCTTTGAATCTTCTTTATCATGCTAGGATTAACAGGAAAAAGCAAAAAATTTCAGAATTGCACCGTGCAATGTGGAGATATTACTGTTTGTGCATTTACAATATTCATTGATTTTTGCCATTGAAAAACGTCCAGAAATGTTTGAAGCTACTGACTGAATGAAAGGAGCTGGCATCTCACTCTCTTTGAATCTTCTTTATCATGCTAGGATTAACAGGAAAAAGCTAAAAATTTCAGAATTGCACCGTGCAATGTGGAGATATTACTGTTTGTGCATTTACAATATTCATTGATTTTTGCCATTGAAAAACATGTTTTTCATATACCAGAAATGTTTGAAGCTACTGACTGAATGAAAGGAGCTGGCATCTCACTCTCTTTGAATCTTCTTTATCATGCTAGGATTAGCAGGAAAAAGCAAAAAATTTCAGAATTGCACCTTGCAATGTGGAGATATTACTGTTTGTGCATTTACAATATTCATTGATTTTTGCCATTGAAAAACATGTTTTTCATATACCAGAAATGTTTGAAGCTACTGACTGAATGAAAGGAGCTGGCATCTCACTCTCTTTGAATCTTCTTTATCATGCTAGGATTAACAGGAAAAAGCTAAAAATTTCAGAATTGCACCTTGCAATGTGGAGATATTACTGTTTGTGCATTTACAATATTCATTGATTTTTGCCATTGAAAAACGTCCAGAAATGTTTGAAGCTACTGACTGAATGAAAGGAGCTGGCATCTCACTCTCTTTGAATCTTCTTTATCATGCTAGGATTAGCAGGAAAAAGCAAAAAATTTCAGAATTGCACCTTGCAATGTGGAGATATTACTGTTTGTGCATTTACAATATTCATTGATTTTTGCCATTGAAAAACATGTTTTTCATATACCAGAAATGTTTGAAGCTACTGACTGAATGAAAGGAGCTGGCATCTCACTCTCCTTGAATCTTCTTTATCATGCTAGGATTAACAGGAAAAAGCTAAAAATTTCAGAATTGCACCGTGCAATGTGGAGATATTACTGTTTGTGCATTTACAATATTCATTGATTTTTGCCATTGAAAAACGTCCAGAAATGTTTGAAGCTACTGACTGAATGAAAGGAGCTGGCATCTCACTCTCTTTGAATCTTCTTTATCATGCTAGGATTAGCAGGAAAAAGCAAAAAATTTCAGAATTGCACCTTGCAATGTGGAGATATTACTGTTTGTGCATTTACAATATTCATTGATTTTTGCCATTGAAAAACATGTTTTTCATATACCAGAAATGTTTGAAGCTACTGACTGAATGAAAGGAGCTGGCATCTCACTCTCTTTGAATCTTCTTTATCATGCTAGGATTAGCAGGAAAAAGCTAAAAATTTCAGAATTGCACCTTGCAATGTGGAGATATTACTGTTTGTGCATTTACAATATTCATTGATTTTTGCCATTGAAAAACATGTTTTTCATATACCAGAAATGTTTGAAGCTACTGACTGAATGAAAGGAGCTGGCATCTCACTCTCTTTGAATCTTCTTTATCATGCTAGGATTAGCAGGAAAAAGCTAAAAATTTCAGAATTGCACCTTGCAATGTGGAGATATTACTGTTTGTGCATTTACAATATTCATTGATTTTTGCCATTGAAAAACGTCCAGAAATGTTTGAAGCTACTGACTGAATGAAAGGAGCTGGCATCTCACTCTCTTTGAATCTTCTTTATCATGCTAGGATTAGCAGGAAAAAGCTAAAAATTTCAGAATTGCACCTTGCAATGTGGAGATATTACTGTTTGTGCATTTACAATATTCATTGATTTTTGCCATTGAAAAACATGTTTTTCATATACCAGAAATGTTTGAAGCTACTGACTGAATGAAAGGAGCTGGCATCTCACTCTCTTTGAATCTTCTTTATCATGCTAGGATTAGCAGGAAAAAGCTAAAAATTTCAGAATTGCACCTTGCAATGTGGAGATATTACTGTTTGTGCATTTACAATATTCATTGATTTTTGCCATTGAAAAACGTCCAGAAATGTTTGAAGCTACTGACTGAATGAAAGGAGCTGGCATCTCACTCTCTTTGAATCTTCTTTATCATGCTAGGATTAGCAGGAAAAAGCTAAAAATTTCAGAATTGCACCGTGCAATGTGGAGATATTACTGTTTGTGCATTTACAATATTCATTGATTTTTGCCATTGAAAAACATGTTTTTCATATACCAGAAATGTTTGAAGCTACTGACTGAATGAAAGGAGCTGGCATCTCACTCTCTTTGAATCTTCTTTATCATGCTAGGATTAACAGGAAAAAGCTAAAAATTTCAGAATTGCACCTTGCAATGTGGAGATATTACTGTTTGTGCATTTACAATATTCATTGATTTTTGCCATTGAAAAACGTCCAGAAATGTTTGAAGCTACTGACTGAATGAAAGGAGCTGGCATCTCACTCTCTTTGAATCTTCTTTATCATGCTAGGATTAGCAGGAAAAAGCAAAAAATTTCAGAATTGCACCGTGCAATGTGGAGATATTACTGTTTGTGCATTTACAATATTCATTGATTTTTGCCATTGAAAAACATGTTTTTCATATACCAGAAATGTTTGAAGCTACTGACTGAATGAAAGGAGCTGGCATCTCACTCTCTTTGAATCTTCTTTATCATGCTAGGATTAACAGGAAAAAGCAAAAAATTTCAGAATTGCACCGTGCAATGTGGAGATATTACTGTTTGTGCATTTACAATATTCATTGATTTTTGCCATTGAAAAACATGTTTTTCATATACCAGAAATGTTTGAAGCTACTGACTGAATGAAAGGAGCTGGCATCTCACTCTCTTTGAATCTTCTTTATCATGCTAGGATTAGCAGGAAAAAGCAAAAAATTTCAGAATTGCACCGTGCAATGTGGAGATATTACTGTTTGTGCATTTACAATATTCATTGATTTTTGCCATTGAAAAACGTCCAGAAATGTTTGAAGCTACTGACTGAATGAAAGGAGCTGGCATCTCACTCTCTTTGAATCTTCTTTATCATGCTAGGATTAACAGGAAAAAGCTAAAAATTTCAGAATTGCACTGTGCAATGTGGAGCTATTACTGTTTGTGCATTTACAATATTCATTGATTTTTGCCATTGAAAAACATGTTTTTCATATACCAGAAATGTTTGAAGCTACTGACTGAATGAAAGGAGCTGGCATCTCACTCTCTTTGAATCTTCTTTATCATGCTAGGATTAGCAGGAAAAAGCTAAAAATTTCAGAATTGCACCGTGCAATGTGGAGATATTACTGTTTGTGCATTTACAATATTCATTGATTTTTGCCATTGAAAAACATGTTTTTCATATACCAGAAATGTTTGAAGCTACTGACTGAATGAAAGGAGCTGGCATCTCACTCTCTTTGAATCTTCTTTATCATGCTAGGATTAGCAGGAAAAAGCAAAAAATTTCAGAATTGCACCTTGCAATGTGGAGATATTACTGTTTGTGCATTTACAATATTCATTGATTTTTGCCATTGAAAAACGTCCAGAAATGTTTGAAGCTACTGACTGAATGAAAGGAGCTGGCATCTCACTCTCTTTGAATCTTCTTTATCATGCTAGGATTAGCAGGAAAAAGCAAAAAATTTCAGAATTGCACCGTGCAATGTGGAGATATTACTGTTTGTGCATTTACAATATTCATTGATTTTTGCCATTGAAAAACATGTTTTTCATATACCAGAAATGTTTGAAGCTACTGACTGAATGAAAGGAGCTGGCATCTCACTCTCTTTGAATCTTCTTTATCATGCTAGGATTAGCAGGAAAAAGCAAAAAATTTCAGAATTGCACCGTGCAATGTGGAGATATTACTGTTTGTGCATTTACAATATTCATTGATTTTTGCCATTGAAAAACGTCCAGAAATGTTTGAAGCTACTGACTGAATGAAAGGAGCTGGCATCTCACTCTCTTTGAATCTTCTTTATCATGCTAGGATTAACAGGAAAAAGCTAAAAATTTCAGAATTGCACCTTGCAATGTGGAGATATTACTGTTTGTGCATTTACAATATTCATTGATTTTTGCCATTGAAAAACATGTTTTTCATATACCAGAAATGTTTGAAGCTACTGACTGAATGAAAGGAGCTGGCATCTCACTCTCTTTGAATCTTCTTTATCATGCTAGGATTAGCAGGAAAAAGCAAAAAATTTCAGAATTGCACCGTGCAATGTGGAGATATTACTGTTTGTGCATTTACAATATTCATTGATTTTTGCCATTGAAAAACATGTTTTTCATATACCAGAAATGTTTGAAGCTACTGACTGAATGAAAGGAGCTGGCATCTCACTCTCTTTGAATCTTCTTTATCATGCTAGGATTAACAGGAAAAAGCTAAAAATTTCAGAATTGCACCGTGCAATGTGGAGATATTACTGTTTGTGCATTTACAATATTCATTGATTTTTGCCATTGAAAAACATGTTTTTCATATACCAGAAATGTTTGAAGCTACTGACTGAATGAAAGGAGCTGGCATCTCACTCTCTTTGAATCTTCTTTATCATGCTAGGATTAGCAGGAAAAAGCAAAAAATTTCAGAATTGCACCTTGCAATGTGGAGATATTACTGTTTGTGCATTTACAATATTCATTGATTTTTGCCATTGAAAAACATGTTTTTCATATACCAGAAATGTTTGAAGCTACTGACTGAATGAAAGGAGCTGGCATCTCACTCTCTTTGAATCTTCTTTATCATGCTAGGATTAGCAGGAAAAAGCTAAAAATTTCAGAATTGCACCGTGCAATGTGGAGATATTACTGTTTGTGCATTTACAATATTCATTGATTTTTGCCATTGAAAAACGTCCAGAAATGTTTGAAGCTACTGACTGAATGAAAGGAGCTGGCATCTCACTCTCTTTGAATCTTCTTTATCATGCTAGGATTAGCAGGAAAAAGCAAAAAATTTCAGAATTGCACCGTGCAATGTGGAGATATTACTGTTTGTGCATTTACAATATTCATTGATTTTTGCCATTGAAAAACATGTTTTTCATATACCAGAAATGTTTGAAGCTACTGACTGAATGAAAGGAGCTGGCATCTCACTCTCTTTGAATCTTCTTTATCATGCTAGGATTAGCAGGAAAAAGCAAAAAATTTCAGAATTGCACCGTGCAATGTGGAGATATTACTGTTTGTGCATTTACAATATTCATTGATTTTTGCCATTGAAAAACGTCCAGAAATGTTTGAAGCTACTGACTGAATGAAAGGAGCTGGCATCTCACTCTCTTTGAATCTTCTTTATCATGCTAGGATTAGCAGGAAAAAGCAAAAAATTTCAGAATTGCACCGTGCAATGTGGAGATATTACTGTTTGTGCATTTACAATATTCATTGATTTTTGCCATTGAAAAACATGTTTTTCATATACCAGAAATGTTTGAAGCTACTGACTGAATGAAAGGAGCTGGCATCTCACTCTCTTTGAATCTTCTTTATCATGCTAGGATTAACAGGAAAAAGCAAAAAATTTCAGAATTGCACCGTGCAATGTGGAGATATTACTGTTTGTGCATTTACAATATTCATTGATTTTTGCCATTGAAAAACGTCCAGAAATGTTTGAAGCTACTGACTGAATGAAAGGAGCTGGCATCTCACTCTCTTTGAATCTTCTTTATCATGCTAGGATTAACAGGAAAAAGCTAAAAATTTCAGAATTGCACCGTGCAATGTGGAGATATTACTGTTTGTGCATTTACAATATTCATTGATTTTTGCCATTGAAAAACATGTTTTTCATATACCAGAAATGTTTGAAGCTACTGACTGAATGAAAGGAGCTGGCATCTCACTCTCTTTGAATCTTCTTTATCATGCTAGGATTAGCAGGAAAAAGCAAAAAATTTCAGAATTGCACCTTGCAATGTGGAGATATTACTGTTTGTGCATTTACAATATTCATTGATTTTTGCCATTGAAAAACATGTTTTTCATATACCAGAAATGTTTGAAGCTACTGACTGAATGAAAGGAGCTGGCATCTCACTCTCTTTGAATCTTCTTTATCATGCTAGGATTAACAGGAAAAAGCTAAAAATTTCAGAATTGCACCTTGCAATGTGGAGATATTACTGTTTGTGCATTTACAATATTCATTGATTTTTGCCATTGAAAAACGTCCAGAAATGTTTGAAGCTACTGACTGAATGAAAGGAGCTGGCATCTCACTCTCTTTGAATCTTCTTTATCATGCTAGGATTAGCAGGAAAAAGCAAAAAATTTCAGAATTGCACCTTGCAATGTGGAGATATTACTGTTTGTGCATTTACAATATTCATTGATTTTTGCCATTGAAAAACATGTTTTTCATATACCAGAAATGTTTGAAGCTACTGACTGAATGAAAGGAGCTGGCATCTCACTCTCCTTGAATCTTCTTTATCATGCTAGGATTAACAGGAAAAAGCTAAAAATTTCAGAATTGCACCGTGCAATGTGGAGATATTACTGTTTGTGCATTTACAATATTCATTGATTTTTGCCATTGAAAAACGTCCAGAAATGTTTGAAGCTACTGACTGAATGAAAGGAGCTGGCATCTCACTCTCTTTGAATCTTCTTTATCATGCTAGGATTAGCAGGAAAAAGCAAAAAATTTCAGAATTGCACCTTGCAATGTGGAGATATTACTGTTTGTGCATTTACAATATTCATTGATTTTTGCCATTGAAAAACATGTTTTTCATATACCAGAAATGTTTGAAGCTACTGACTGAATGAAAGGAGCTGGCATCTCACTCTCTTTGAATCTTCTTTATCATGCTAGGATTAACAGGAAAAAGCTAAAAATTTCAGAATTGCACCGTGCAATGTGGAGATATTACTGTTTGTGCATTTACAATATTCATTGATTTTTGCCATTGAAAAACATGTTTTTCATATACCAGAAATGTTTGAAGCTACTGACTGAATGAAAGGAGCTGGCATCTCACTCTCTTTGAATCTTCTTTATCATGCTAGGATTAGCAGGAAAAAGCAAAAAATTTCAGAATTGCACCGTGCAATGTGGAGATATTACTGTTTGTGCATTTACAATATTCATTGATTTTTGCCATTGAAAAACATGTTTTTCATATACCAGAAATGTTTGAAGCTACTGACTAAATGAAAGGAGCTGGCATCTCACTCTCTTTGAATCTTCTTTATCATGCTAGGATTAACAGGAAAAAGCTAAAAATTTCAGAATTGCACCTTGCAATGTGGAGATATTACTGTTTGTGCATTTACAATATTCATTGATTTTTGCCATTGAAAAACGTCCAGAAATGTTTGAAGCTACTGACTGAATGAAAGGAGCTGGCATCTCACTCTCTTTGAATCTTCTTTATCATGCTAGGATTAACAGGAAAAAGCAAAAAATTTCAGAATTGCACCTTGCAATGTGGAGATATTACTGTTTGTGCATTTACAATATTCATTGATTTTTGCCATTGAAAAACATGTTTTTCATATACCAGAAATGTTTGAAGCTACTGACTGAATGAAAGGAGCTGGCATCTCACTCTCTTTGAATCTTCTTTATCATGCTAGGATTAGCAGGAAAAAGCAAAAAATTTCAGAATTGCACCTTGCAATGTGGAGATATTACTGTTTGTGCATTTACAATATTCATTGATTTTTGCCATTGAAAAACATGTTTTTCATATACCAGAAATGTTTGAAGCTACTGACTGAATGAAAGGAGCTGGCATCTCACTCTCTTTGAATCTTCTTTATCATGCTAGGATTTACAGGAAAAAGCTAAAAATTTCAGAATTGCACCTTGCAATGTGGAGATATTACTGTTTGTGCATTTACAATATTCATTGATTTTTGCCATTGAAAAACATGTTTTTCATATACCAGAAATGTTTGAAGCTACTGACTGAATGAAAGGAGCTGGCATCTCAATCTCTTTGAATCTTCTTTATCATGCTAGGATTAGCAGGAAAAAGCAAAAAATTTCAGAATTGCACCGTGCAATGTGGAGATATTACTGTTTGTGCATTTACAATATTCATTGATTTTTGCCATTGAAAAACGTCCAGAAATGTTTGAAGCTACTGACTGAATGAAAGGAGCTGGCATCTCACTCTCTTTGAATCTTCTTTATCATGCTAGGATTAACAGGAAAAAGCTAAAAATTTCAGAATTGCACCTTGCAATGTGGAGATATTACTGTTTGTGCATTTACAATATTCATTGATTTTTGCCATTGAAAAACATGTTTTTCATATACCAGAAATGTTTGAAGCTACTGACTGAATGAAAGGAGCTGGCATCTCACTCTCTTTGAATCTTCTTTATCATGCTAGGATTAACAGGAAAAAGCTAAAAATTTCAGAATTGCACCGTGCAATGTGGAGATATTACTGTTTGTGCATTTACAATATTCATTGATTTTTGCCATTGAAAAACATGTTTTTCATATACCAGAAATGTTTGAAGCTACTGACTGAATGAAAGGAGCTGGCATCTCACTCTCTTTGAATCTTCTTTATCATGCTAGGATTAGCAGGAAAAAGCTAAAAATTTCAGAATTGCACCTTGCAATGTGGAGATATTACTGTTTGTGCATTTACAATATTCATTGATTTTTGCCATTGAAAAACATGTTTTTCATATACCAGAAATGTTTGAAGCTACTGACTGAATGAAAGGAGCTGGCATCCCACTCTCTTTGAATCTTCTTTATCATGCTAGGATTAGCAGGAAAAAGCAAAAAATTTCAGAATTGCACCTTGCAATGTGGAGATATTACTGTTTGTGCATTTACAATATTCATTGATTTTTGCCATTGAAAAACATGTTTTTCATATACCAGAAATGTTTGAAGCTACTGACTGAATGAAAGGAGCTGGCATCTCACTCTCTTTGAATCTTCTTTATCATGCTAGGATTAACAGGAAAAAGCTAAAAATTTCAGAATTGCACCGTGCAATGTGGAGATATTACTGTTTGTGCATTTACAATATTCATTGATTTTTGCCATTGAAAAACATGTTTTTCATATACCAGAAATGTTTGAAGCTACTGACTGAATGAAAGGAGCTGGCATCTCACTCTCTTTGAATCTTCTTTATCATGCTAGGATTAGCAGGAAAAAGCAAAAAATTTCAGAATTGCACCGTGCAATGTGGAGATATTACTGTTTGTGCATTTACAATATTCATTGATTTTTGCCATTGAAAAACATGTTTTTCATATACCAGAAATGTTTGAAGCTACTGACTGAATGAAAGGAGCTGGCATCTCACTCTCTTTGAATCTTCTTTATCATGCTAGGATTAGCAGGAAAAAGCAAAAAATTTCAGAATTGCACCGTGCAATGTGGAGATATTACTGTTTGTGCATTTACAATATTCATTGATTTTTGCCATTGAAAAACGTCCAGAAATGTTTGAAGCTACTGACTGAATGAAAGGAGCTGGCATCTCACTCTCTTTGAATCTTCTTTATCATGCTAGGATTAACAGGAAAAAGCTAAAAATTTCAGAATTGCACCTTGCAATGTGGAGATATTACTGTTTGTGCATTTACAATATTCATTGATTTTTGCCATTGAAAAACGTCCAGAAATGTTTGAAGCTACTGACTGAATGAAAGGAGCTGGCATCTCACTCTCTTTGAATCTTCTTTATCATGCTAGGATTAGCAGGAAAAAGCAAAAAATTTCAGAATTGCACCTTGCAATGTGGAGATATTACTGTTTGTGCATTTACAATATTCATTGATTTTTGCCATTGAAAAACATGTTTTTCATATACCAGAAATGTTTGAAGCTACTGACTGAATGAAAGGAGCTGGCATCTCACTCTCCTTGAATCTTCTTTATCATGCTAGGATTAACAGGAAAAAGCTAAAAATTTCAGAATTGCACCGTGCAATGTGGAGATATTACTGTTTGTGCATTTACAATATTCATTGATTTTTGCCATTGAAAAACGTCCAGAAATGTTTGAAGCTACTGACTGAATGAAAGGAGCTGGCATCTCACTCTCTTTGAATCTTCTTTATCATGCTAGGATTAGCAGGAAAAAGCAAAAAATTTCAGAATTGCACCTTGCAATGTGGAGATATTACTGTTTGTGCATTTACAATATTCATTGATTTTTGCCATTGAAAAACATGTTTTTCATATACCAGAAATGTTTGAAGCTACTGACTGAATGAAAGGAGCTGGCATCTCACTCTCTTTGAATCTTCTTTATCATGCTAGGATTAACAGGAAAAAGCTAAAAATTTCAGAATTGCACCGTGCAATGTGGAGATATTACTGTTTGTGCATTTACAATATTCATTGATTTTTGCCATTGAAAAACATGTTTTTCATATACCAGAAATGTTTGAAGCTACTGACTGAATGAAAGGAGCTGGCATCTCACTCTCTTTGAATCTTCTTTATCATGCTAGGATTAGCAGGAAAAAGCAAAAAATTTCAGAATTGCACCGTGCAATGTGGAGATATTACTGTTTGTGCATTTACAATATTCATTGATTTTTGCCATTGAAAAACATGTTTTTCATATACCAGAAATGTTTGAAGCTACTGACTAAATGAAAGGAGCTGGCATCTCACTCTCTTTGAATCTTCTTTATCATGCTAGGATTAACAGGAAAAAGCTAAAAATTTCAGAATTGCACCTTGCAATGTGGAGATATTACTGTTTGTGCATTTACAATTTTCATTGATTTTTGCCATTGAAAAACGTCCAGAAATGTTTGAAGCTACTGACTGAATGAAAGGAGCTGGCATCTCACTCTCTTTGAATCTTCTTTATCATGCTAGGATTAACAGGAAAAAGCAAAAAATTTCAGAATTGCACCTTGCAATGTGGAGATATTACTGTTTGTGCATTTACAATATTCATTGATTTTTGCCATTGAAAAACATGTTTTTCATATACCAGAAATGTTTGAAGCTACTGACTGAATGAAAGGAGCTGGCATCTCACTCTCTTTGAATCTTCTTTATCATGCTAGGATTAGCAGGAAAAAGCAAAAAATTTCAGAATTGCACCTTGCAATGTGGAGATATTACTGTTTGTGCATTTACAATATTCATTGATTTTTGCCATTGAAAAACATGTTTTTCATATACCAGAAATGTTTGAAGCTACTGACTGAATGAAAGGAGCTGGCATCTCACTCTCTTTGAATCTTCTTTATCATGCTAGGATTTACAGGAAAAAGCTAAAAATTTCAGAATTGCACCTTGCAATGTGGAGATATTACTGTTTGTGCATTTAAAATATTCATTGATTTTTGCCATTGAAAAACATGTTTTTCATATACCAGAAATGTTTGAAGCTACTGACTGAATGAAAGGAGCTGGCATCTCACTCTCTTTGAATCTTCTTTATCATGCTAGGATTAGCAGGAAAAAGCAAAAAATTTCAGAATTGCACCGTGCAATGTGGAGATATTACTGTTTGTGCATTTACAATATTCATTGATTTTTGCCATTGAAAAACGTCCAGAAATGTTTGAAGCTACTGACTGAATGAAAGGAGCTGGCATCTCACTCTCTTTGAATCTTCTTTATCATGCTAGGATTAACAGGAAAAAGCTAAAAATTTCAGAATTGCACCTTGCAATGTGGAGATATTACTGTTTGTGCATTTACAATATTCATTGATTTTTGCCATTGAAAAACATGTTTTTCATATACCAGAAATGTTTGAAGCTACTGACTGAATGAAAGGAGCTGGCATCTCACTCTCTTTGAATCTTCTTTATCATGCTAGGATTAACAGGAAAAAGCTAAAAATTTCAGAATTGCACCGTGCAATGTGGAGATATTACTGTTTGTGCATTTACAATATTCATTGATTTTTGCCATTGAAAAACATGTTTTTCATATACCAGAAATGTTTGAAGCTACTGACTGAATGAAAGGAGCTGGCATCTCACTCTCTTTGAATCTTCTTTATCATGCTAGGATTAGCAGGAAAAAGCTAAAAATTTCAGAATTGCACCTTGCAATGTGGAGATATTACTGTTTGTGCATTTACAATATTCATTGATTTTTGCCATTGAAAAACATGTTTTTCATATACCAGAAATGTTTGAAGCTACTGACTGAATGAAAGGAGCTGGCATCCCACTCTCTTTGAATCTTCTTTATCATGCTAGGATTAGCAGGAAAAAGCAAAAAATTTCAGAATTGCACCTTGCAATGTGGAGATATTACTGTTTGTGCATTTACAATATTCATTGATTTTTGCCATTGAAAAACATGTTTTTCATATACCAGAAATGTTTGAAGCTACTGACTGAATGAAAGGAGCTGGCATCTCACTCTCTTTGAATCTTCTTTATCATGCTAGGATTAACAGGAAAAAGCAAAAAATTTCAGAATTGCACCGTGCAATGTGGAGATATTACTGTTTGTGCATTTACAATATTCATTGATTTTTGCCATTGAAAAACATGTTTTTCATATACCAGAAATGTTTGAAGCTACTGACTGAATGAAAGGAGCTGGCATCTCACTCTCTTTGAATCTTCTTTATCATGCTAGGATTAACAGGAAAAAGCTAAAAATTTCAGAATTGCACCGTGCAATGTGGAGATATTACTGTTTGTGCATTTACAATATTCATTGATTTTTGCCATTGAAAAACATGTTTTTCATATACCAGAAATGTTTGAAGCTACTGACTGAATGAAAGGAGCTGGCATCTCACTCTCTTTGAATCTTCTTTATCATGCTAGGATTAGCAGGAAAAAGCAAAAAATTTCAGAATTGCACCGTGCAATGTGGAGATATTACTGTTTGTGCATTTACAATATTCATTGATTTTTGCCATTGAAAAACATGTTTTTCATATACCAGAAATGTTTGAAGCTACTGACTGAATGAAAGGAGCTGGCATCTCACTCTCTTTGAATCTTCTTTATCATGCTAGGATTAGCAGGAAAAAGCAAAAAATTTCAGAATTGCACCGTGCAATGTGGAGATATTACTGTTTGTGCATTTACAATATTCATTGATTTTTGCCATTGAAAAACGTCCAGAAATGTTTGAAGCTACTGACTGAATGAAAGGAGCTGGCATCTCACTCTCTTTGAATCTTCTTTATCATGCTAGGATTAACAGGAAAAAGCTAAAAATTTCAGAATTGCACCTTGCAATGTGGAGATATTACTGTTTGTGCATTTACAATATTCATTGATTTTTGCCATTGAAAAACATGTTTTTCATATACCAGAAATGTTTGAAGCTACTGACTGAATGAAAGGAGCTGGCATCTCACTCTCTTTGAATCTTCTTTATCATGCTAGGATTAACAGGAAAAAGCTAAAAATTTCAGAATTGCACCGTGCAATGTGGAGATATTACTGTTTGTGCATTTACAATATTCATTGATTTTTGCCATTGAAAAACATGTTTTTCATATACCAGAAATGTTTGAAGCTACTGACTGAATGAAAGGAGCTGGCATCTCACTCTCTTTGAATCTTCTTTATCATGCTAGGATTAGCAGGAAAAAGCAAAAAATTTCAGAATTGCACCTTGCAATGTGGAGATATTACTGTTTGTGCATTTACAATATTCATTGATTTTTGCCATTGAAAAACGTCCAGAAATGTTTGAAGCTACTGACTGAATGAAAGGAGCTGGCATCTCACTCTCTTTGAATCTTCTTTATCATGCTAGGATTAACAGGAAAAAGCAAAAAATTTCAGAATTGCACCTTGCAATGTGGAGATATTACTGTTTGTGCATTTACAATATTCATTGATTTTTGCCATTGAAAAACATGTTTTTCATATACCAGAAATGTTTGAAGCTACTGACTGAATGAAAGGAGCTGGCATCTCACTCTCTTTGAATCTTCTTTATCATGCTAGGATTAACAGGAAAAAGCTAAAAATTTCAGAATTGCACCGTGCAATGTGGAGATATTACTGTTTGTGCATTTACAATATTCATTGATTTTTGCCATTGAAAAACATGTTTTTCATATACCAGAAATGTTTGAAGCTACTGACTGAATGAAAGGAGCTGGCATCTCACTCTCTTTGAATCTTCTTTATCATGCTAGGATTAACAGGAAAAAGCTAAAAATTTCAGAATTGCACCTTGCAATGTGGAGATATTACTGTTTGTGCATTTACAATATTCATTGATTTTTGCCATTGAAAAACGTCCAGAAATGTTTGAAGCTACTGACTGAATGAAAGGAGCTGGCATCTCACTCTCTTTGAATCTTCTTTATCATGCTAGGATTAGCAGGAAAGAGCAAAAAATTTCAGAATTGCACCGTGCAATGTGGAGATATTACTGTTTGTGCATTTACAATATTCATTGATTTTTGCCATTGAAAAACATGTTTTTCATATACCAGAAATGTTTGAAGCTACTGACTGAATGAAAGGAGCTGGCATCTCACTCTCTTTGAATCTTCTTTATCATGCTAGGATTAGCAGGAAAAAGCAAAAAATTTCAGAATTGCACCGTGCAATGTGGAGATATTACTGTTTGTGCATTTACAATATTCATTGATTTTTGCCATTGAAAAACATGTTTTTCATATACCAGAAATGTTTGAAGCTACTGACTGAATGAAAGGAGCTGGCATCTCACTCTCTTTGAATCTTCTTTATCATGCTAGGATTAACAGGAAAAAGCAAAAAATTTCAGAATTGCACCGTGCAATGTGGAGATATTACTGTTTGTGCATTTACAATATTCATTGATTTTTGCCATTGAAAAACATGTTTTTCATATACCAGAAATGTTTGAAGCTACTGACTGAATGAAAGGAGCTGGCATCTCACTCTCTTTGAATCTTCTTTATCATGCTAGGATTAACAGGAAAAAGCAAAAAATTTCAGAATTGCACCTTGCAATGTGGAGATATTACTGTTTGTGCATTTACAATATTCATTGATTTTTGCCATTGAAAAACATGTTTTTCATATACCAGAAATGTTTGAAGCTACTGACTGAATGAAAGGAGCTGGCATCTCACTCTCTTTGAATCTTCTTTATCATGCTAGGATTAACAGGAAAAAGCTAAAAATTTCAGAATTGCACCGTGCAATGTGGAGATATTACTGTTTGTGCATTTACAATATTCATTGATTTTTGCCATTGAAAAACATGTTTTTCATATACCAGAAATGTTTGAAGCTACTGACTGAATGAAAGGAGCTGGCATCTCACTCTCTTTGAATCTTCTTTATCATGCTAGGATTAACAGGAAAAAGCTAAAAATTTCAGAATTGCACCGTGCAATGTGGAGATATTACTGTTTGTGCATTTACAATATTCATTGATTTTTGCCATTGAAAAACGTCCAGAAATGTTTGAAGCTACTGACTGAATGAAAGGAGCTGGCATCTCACTCTCTTTGAATCTTCTTTATCATGCTAGGATTAACAGGAAAAAGCTAAAAATTTCAGAATTGCACCTTGCAATGTGGAGATATTACTGTTTGTGCATTTACAATATTCATTGATTTTTGCCATTGAAAAACATGTTTTTCATATACCAGAAATGTTTGAAGCTACTGACTGAATGAAAGGAGCTGGCATCTCACTCTCTTTGAATCTTCTTTATCATGCTAGGATTAGCAGGAAAAAGCAAAAAATTTCAGAATTGCACCTTGCAATGTGGAGATATTACTGTTTGTGCATTTACAATATTCATTGATTTTTGCCATTGAAAAACATGTTTTTCATATACCAGAAATGTTTGAAGCTACTGACTGAATGAAAGGAGCTGGCATCTCACTCTCTTTGAATCTTCTTTATCATGCTAGGATTAACAGGAAAAAGCTAAAAATTTCAGAATTGCACCGTGCAATGTGGAGATATTACTGTTTGTGCATTTACAATATTCATTGATTTTTGCCATTGAAAAACATGTTTTTCATATACCAGAAATGTTTGAAGCTACTGACTGAATGAAAGGAGCTGGCATCTCACTCTCTTTGAATCTTCTTTATCATGCTAGGATTAGCAGGAAAAAGCTAAAAATTTCAGAATTGCACCTTGCAATGTGGAGATATTACTGTTTGTGCATTTACAATATTCATTGATTTTTGCCATTGAAAAACATGTTTTTCATATACCAGAAATGTTTGAAGCTACTGACTGAATGAAAGGAGCTGGCATCTCACTCTCTTTGAATCTTCTTTATCATGCTTGGATTAGCAGGAAAAAGCAAAAAATTTCAGAATTGCACCGTGCAATGTGGAGATATTACTGTTTGTGCATTTACAATATTCATTGATTTTTGCCATTGAAAAACATGTTTTTCATATACCAGAAATGTTTGAAGCTACTGACTGAATGAAAAGAGCTGGCATCTCACTCTCTTTGAATCTTCTTTATCATGCTAGGATTAACAGGAAAAAGCTAAAAATTTCAGAATTGCACCGTGCAATGTGGAGATATTACTGTTTGTGCATTTACAATATTCATTGATTTTTGCCATTGAAAAACGTCCAGAAATGTTTGAAGCTACTGACTGAATGAAAGGAGCTGGCATCTCACTCTCTTTGAATCTTCTTTATCATGCTAGGAATAGCAGGAAAAAGCTAAAAATTTCAGAATTGCACCGTGCAATGTGGAGATATTACTGTTTGTGCATTTACAATATTCATTGATTTTTGCCATTGAAAAACGTCCAGAAATGTTTGAAGCTACTGACTGAATGAAAGGAGCTGGCATCTCACTCTCTTTGAATCTTCTTTATCATGCTAGGATTAGCAGGAAAAAGCTAAAAATTTCAGAATTGCACCGTGCAATGTGGAGATATTACTGTTTGTGCATTTACAATATTCATTGATTTTTGCCATTGAAAAACATGTTTTTCATATACCAGAAATGTTTGAAGCTACTGACTGAATGAAAGGAGCTGGCATCTCACTCTCTTTGAATCTTCTTTATCATGCTAGGATTAACAGGAAAAAGCAAAAAATTTCAGAATTGCACCGTGCAATGTGGAGATATTACTGTTTGTGCATTTACAATATTCATTGATTTTTGCCATTGAAAAACGTCCAGAAATGTTTGAAGCTACTGACTGAATGAAAGGAGCTGGCATCTCACTCTCTTTGAATCTTCTTTATCATGCTAGGATTAGCAGGAAAAAGCAAAAAATTTCAGAATTGCACCGTGCAATGTGGAGATATTACTGTTTGTGCATTTACAATATTCATTGATTTTTGCCATTGAAAAACGTCCAGAAATGTTTGAAGCTACTGACTGAATGAAAGGAGCTGGCATCTCACTCTCTTTGAATCTTCTTTATCATGCTAGGATTAGCAGGAAAAAGCTAAAAATTTCAGAATTGCACCTTGCAATGTGGAGATATTACTGTTTGTGCACTTACAATATTCATTGATTTTTGCCATTGAAAAACATGTTTTTCATATACCAGAAATGTTTGAAGCTACTGACTGAATGAAAGGAGCTGGCATCTCACTCTCTTTGAATCTTCTTTATCATGCTAGGATTAGCAGGAAAAAGCAAAAAATTTCAGAATTGCACCGTGCAATGTGGAGATATTACTGTTTGTGCATTTACAATATTCATTGATTTTTGCCATTGAAAAACGTCCAGAAATGTTTGAAGCTACTGACTGAATGAAAGGAGCTGGCATCTCACTCTCTTTGAATCTTCTTTATCATGCTAGGATTAACAGGAAAAAGCTAAAAATTTCAGAATTGCACCTTGCAATGTGGAGATATTACTGTTTGTGCATTTACAATATTCATTGATTTTTGCCATTGAAAAACATGTTTTTCATATACCAGAAATGTTTGAAGCTACTGACTGAATGAAAGGAGCTGGCATCTCACTCTCTTTGAATCTTCTTTATCATGCTAGGATTAGCAGGAAAAAGCAAAAAATTTCAGAATTGCACCTTGCAATGTGGAGATATTACTGTTTGTGCATTTACAATATTCATTGATTTTTGCCATTGAAAAACATGTTTTTCATATACCAGAAATGTTTGAAGCTACTGACTGAATGAAAGGAGCTGGCATCTCACTCTCTTTGAATCTTCTTTATCATGCTAGGATTAACAGGAAAAAGCTAAAAATTTCAGAATTGCACCGTGCAATGTGGAGATATTACTGTTTGTGCATTTACAATATTCATTGATTTTTGCCATTGAAAAACATGTTTTTCATATACCAGAAATGTTTGAAGCTACTGACTGAATGAAAGGAGCTGGCATCTCACTCTCTTTGAATCTTCTTTATCATGCTAGGATTAGCAGGAAAAAGCTAAAAATTTCAGAATTGCACCTTGCAATGTGGAGATATTACTGTTTGTGCATTTACAATATTCATTGATTTTTGCCATTGAAAAACATGTTTTTCATATACCAGAAATGTTTGAAGCTACTGACTGAATGAAAGGAGCTGGCATCTCACTCTCTTTGAATCTTCTTTATCATGCTAGGATTAGCAGGAAAAAGCAAAAAATTTCAGAATTGCACCTTGCAATGTGGAGATATTACTGTTTGTGCATTTACAATATTCATTGATTTTTGCCATTGAAAAACATGTTTTTCATATACCAGAAATGTTTGAAGCTACTGACTGAATGAAAGGAGCTGGCATGTCACTCTCTTTGAATCTTCTTTATCATGCTAGGATTAACAGGAAAAAGCTAAAAATTTCAGAATTGCACCGTGCAATGTGGAGATATTACTATTTGTGCATTTACAATATTCATTGATTTTTGCCATTGAAAAACATGTTTTTCATATACCAGAAATGTTTGAAGCTACTGACTGAATGAAAGGAGCTGGCATCTCACTCTCTTTGAATCTTCTTTATCATGCTAGGATTAGCAGGAAATAGCTAAAAATTTCAGAATTGCACCTTGCAATGTGGAGATATTACTGTTTGTGCATTTACAATATTCATTGATTTTTGCCATTGAAAAACATGTTTTTCATATACCAGAAATGTTTGAAGCTACTGACTGAATGAAAGGAGCTGGCATCTCACTCTCTTTGAATCTTCTTTATCATGCTAGGATTAGCAGGAAAAAGCAAAAAATTTCAGAATTGCACCTTGCAATGTGGAGATATTACTGTTTGTGCATTTACAATATTCATTGATTTTTGCCATTGAAAAACGTCCAGAAATGTTTGAAGCTACTGACTGAATGAAAGGAGCTGGCATCTCACTCTCTTTGAATCTTCTTTATCATGCTAGGATTAACAGGAAAAAGCAAAAAATTTCAGAATTGCACCTTGCAATGTGGAGATATTACTGTTTGTGCATTTACAATATTCATTGATTTTTGCCATTGAAAAACATGTTTTTCATATACCAGAAATGTTTGAAGCTACTGACTGAATGAAAGGAGCTGGCATCTCACTCTCTTTGAATCTTCTTTATCATGCTAGGATTAGCAGGAAAAAGCAAAAAATTTCAGAATTGCACCTTGCAATGTGGAGATATTACTGTTTGTGCATTTACAATATTCATTGATTTTTGCCATTGAAAAACATGTTTTTCATATACCAGAAATGTTTGAAGCTACTGACTGAATGAAAGGAGCTGGCATCTCACTCTCTTTGAATCTTCTTTATCATGCTAGGATTAACAGGAAAAAGCTAAAAATTTCAGAATTGCACCGTGCAATGTGGAGATATTACTGTTTGTGCATTTACAATATTCATTGATTTTTGCCATTGAAAAACATGTTTTTCATATACCAGAAATGTTTGAAGCTACTGACTGAATGAAAGGAGCTGGCATCTCACTCTCTTTGAATCTTCTTTATCATGCTAGGATTAACAGGAAAAAGCTAAAAATTTCAGAATTGCACCGTGCAATGTGGAGATATTACTGTTTGTGCATTTACAATATTCATTGATTTTTGCCATTGAAAAACATGTTTTTCATATACCAGAAATGTTTGAAGCTACTGACTGAATGAAAGGAGCTGGCATCTCACTCTCTTTGAATCTTCTTTATCATGCTAGGATTAGCAGGAAAAAGCTAAAAATTTCAGAATTGCACCTTGCAATGTGGAGATATTACTGTTTGTGCATTTACAATATTCATTGATTTTTGCCATTGAAAAACGTCCAGAAATGTTTGAAGCTACTGACTGAATGAAAGGAGCTGGCATCTCACTCTCTTTGAATCTTCTTTATCATGCTAGGATTAACAGGAAAAAGCTAAAAATTTCAGAATTGCACCTTGCAATGTGGAGATATTACTGTTTGTGCATTTACAATATTCATTGATTTTTGCCATTGAAAAACATGTTTTTCATATACCAGAAATGTTTGAAGCTACTGACTGAATGAAAGGAGCTGGCATCTCACTCTCTTTGAATCTTCTTTATCATGCTAGGATTAACAGGAAAAAGCAAAAAATTTCAGAATTGCACCTTGCAATGTGGAGATATTACTGTTTGTGCATTTACAATATTCATTGATTTTTGCCATTGAAAAACGTCCAGAAATGTTTGAAGCTACTGACTGAATGAAAGGAGCTGGCATCTCACTCTCTTTGAATCTTCTTTATCATGCTAGGATTAGCAGGAAAAAGCTAAAAATTTCAGAATTGCACCGTGCAATGTGGAGATATTACTGTTTGTGCATTTACAATATTCATTGATTTTTGCCATTGAAAAACATGTTTTTCATATACCAGAAATGTTTGAAGCTACTGACTGAATGAAAGGAGCTGGCATCTCACTCTCTTTGAATCTTCTTTATCATGCTAGGATTAACAGGAAAAAGCAAAAAATTTCAGAATTGCACCTTGCAATGTGGAGATATTACTGTTTGTGCATTTACAATATTCATTGATTTTTGCCATTGAAAAACATGTTTTTCATATACCAGAAATGTTTGAAGCTACTGACTGAATGAAAGGAGCTGGCATCTCACTCTCTTTGAATCTTCTTTATCATGCTAGGATTAACAGGAAAAAGCTAAAAATTTCAGAATTGCACCGTGCAATGTGGAGATATTACTGTTTGTGCATTTACAATATTCATTGATTTTTGCCATTGAAAAACATGTTTTTCATATACCAGAAATGTTTGAAGCTACTGACTGAATGAAAGGAGCTGGCATCTCACTCTCTTTGAATCTTCTTTATCATGCTAGGATTAACAGGAAAAAGCTAAAAATTTCAGAATTGCACCTTGCAATGTGGAGATATTACTGTTTGTGCATTTACAATATTCATTGATTTTTGCCATTGAAAAACATGTTTTTCATATACCAGAAATGTTTGAAGCTACTGACTGAATGAAAGGAGCTGGCATCTCACTCTCTTTGAATCTTCTTTATCATGCTAGGATTAACAGGAAAAAGCTAAAAATTTCAGAATTGCACCTTGCAATGTGGAGATATTACTGTTTGTGCATTTACAATATTCATTGATTTTTGCCATTGAAAAACGTCCAGAAATGTTTGAAGCTACTGACTGAATGAAAGGAGCTGGCATCTCACTCTCTTTGAATCTTCTTTATCATGCTAGGATTAGCAGGAAAAAGCAAAAAATTTCAGAATTGCACCTTGCAATGTGGAGATATTACTGTTTGTGCATTTACAATATTCATTGATTTTTGCCATTGAAAAACATGTTTTTCATATACCAGAAATGTTTGAAGCTACTGACTGAATGAAAGGAGCTGGCATCTCACTCTCTTTGAATCTTCTTTATCATGCTAGGATTAACAGGAAAAAGCTAAAAATTTCAGAATTGCACCTTGCAATGTGGAGATATTACTGTTTGTGCATTTACAATATTCATTGATTTTTGCCATTGAAAAACGTCCAGAAATGTTTGAAGCTACTGACTGAATGAAAGGAGCTGGCATCTCACTCTCTTTGAATCTTCTTTATCATGCTAGGATTAGCAGGAAAAAGCAAAAAATTTCAGAATTGCACCTTGCAATGTGGAGATATTACTGTTTGTGCATTTACAATATTCATTGATTTTTGCCATTGAAAAACATGTTTTTCATATACCAGAAATGTTTGAAGCTACTGACTGAATGAAAGGAGCTGGCATCTCACTCTCTTTGAATCTTCTTTATCATGCTAGGATTAACAGGAAAAAGCTAAAAATTTCAGAATTGCACCTTGCAATGTGGAGATATTACTGTTTGTGCATTTACAATATTCATTGATTTTTGCCATTGAAAAACATGTTTTTCATATACCAGAAATGTTTGAAGCTACTGACTGAATGAAAGGAGCTGGCATCTCACTCTCTTTGAATCTTCTTTATCATGCTAGGATTAGCAGGAAAAAGCAAAAAATTTCAGAATTGCACCGTGCAATGTGGAGATATTACTGTTTGTGCATTTACAATATTCATTGATTTTTGCCATTGAAAAACATGTTTTTCATATACCAGAAATGTTTGAAGCTACTGACTGAATGAAAGGAGCTGGCATCTCACTCTCTTTGAATCTTCTTTATCATGCTAGGATTAACAGGAAAAAGCTAAAAATTTCAGAATTGCACCGTGCAATGTGGAGATATTACTGTTTGTGCATTTACAATATTCATTGATTTTTGCCATTGAAAAACATGTTTTTCATATACCAGAAATGTTTGAAGCTACTGACTGAATGAAAGGAGCTGGCATCTCACTCTCTTTGAATCTTCTTTATCATGCTAGGATTAACAGGAAAAAGCAAAAAATTTCAGAATTGCACCTTGCAATGTGGAGATATTACTGTTTGTGCATTTACAATATTCATTGATTTTTGCCATTGAAAAACATGTTTTTCATATACCAGAAATGTTTGAAGCTACTGACTGAATGAAAGGAGCTGGCATCTCACTCTCTTTGAATCTTCTTTATCATGCTAGGATTAGCAGGAAAAAGCAAAAAATTTCAGAATTGCACCTTGCAATGTGGAGATATTACTGTTTGTGCATTTACAATATTCATTGATTTTTGCCATTGAAAAACATGTTTTTCATATACCAGAAATGTTTGAAGCTACTGACTGAATGAAAGGAGCTGGCATCTCACTCTCTTTGAATCTTCTTTATCATGCTAGGATTAACAGGAAAAAGCTAAAAATTTCAGAATTGCACCGTGCAATGTGGAGATATTACTGTTTGTGCATTTACAATATTCATTGATTTTTGCCATTGAAAAACGTCCAGAAATGTTTGAAGCTACTGACTGAATGAAAGGAGCTGGCATCTCACTCTCTTTGAATCTTCTTTATCATGCTAGGATTAGCAGGAAAAAGCAAAAAATTTCAGAATTGCACCTTGCAATGTGGAGATATTACTGTTTGTGCATTTACAATATTCATTGATTTTTGCCATTGAAAAACATGTTTTTCATATACCAGAAATGTTTGAAGCTACTGACTGAATGAAAGGAGCTGGCATCTCACTCTCTTTGAATCTTCTTTATCATGCTAGGATTAGCAGGAAAAAGCAAAAAATTTCAGAATTGCACCTTGCAATGTGGAGATATTACTGTTTGTGCATTTACAATATTCATTGATTTTTGCCATTGAAAAACATGTTTTTCATATACCAGAAATGTTTGAAGCTACTGACTGAATGAAAGGAGCTGGCATCTCACTCTCTTTGAATCTTCTTTATCATGCTAGGATTAACAGGAAAAAGCTAAAAATTTCAGAATTGCACCGTGCAATGTGGAGATATTACTGTTTGTGCATTTACAATATTCATTGATTTTTGCCATTGAAAAACATGTTTTTCATATACCAGAAATGTTTGAAGCTACTGACTGAATGAAAGGAGCTGGCATCTCACTCTCTTTGAATCTTCTTTATCATGCTAGGATTAACAGGAAAAAGCTAAAAATTTCAGAATTGCACCGTGCAATGTGGAGATATTACTGTTTGTGCATTTACAATATTCATTGATTTTTGCCATTGAAAAACGTCCAGAAATGTTTGAAGCTACTGACTGAATGAAAGGAGCTGGCATCTCACTCTCTTTGAATCTTCTTTATCATGCTAGGATTAGCAGGAAAAAGCAAAAAATTTCAGAATTGCACCTTGCAATGTGGAGATATTACTGTTTGTGCATTTACAATATTCATTGATTTTTGCCATTGAAAAACATGTTTTTCATATACCAGAAATGTTTGAAGCTACTGACTGAATGAAAGGAGCTGGCATCTCACTCTCTTTGAATCTTCTTTATCATGCTAGGATTAACTGGAAAAAGCTAAAAATTTCAGAATTGCACCTTGCAATGTGGAGATATTACTGTTTGTGCATTTACAATATTCATTGATTTTTGCCATTGAAAAACATGTTTTTCATATACCAGAAATGTTTGAAGCTACTGACTGAATGAAAGGAGCTGGCATCTCACTCTCTTTGAATCTTCTTTATCATGCTAGGATTAGCAGGAAAAAGCTAAAAATTTCAGAATTGCACCGTGCAATGTGGAGATATTACTGTTTGTGCATTTACAATATTCATTGATTTTTGCCATTGAAAAACATGTTTTTCATATACCAGAAATGTTTGAAGCTACTGACTGAATGAAAGGAGCTGGCATCTCACTCTCTTTGAATCTTCTTTATCATGCTAGGATTAACAGGAAAAAGCAAAAAATTTCAGAATTGCACCGTGCAATGTGGAGATATTACTGTTTGTGCATTTACAATATTCATTGATTTTTGCCATTGAAAAACATGTTTTTCATATACCAGAAATGTTTGAAGCTACTGACTGAATGAAAGGAGCTGGCATCTCACTCTCTTTGAATCTTCTTTATCATGCTAGGATTAACAGGAAAAAGCTAAAAATTTCAGAATTGCACCGTGCAATGTGGAGATATTACTGTTTGTGCATTTACAATATTCATTGATTTTTGCCATTGAAAAACGTCCAGAAATGTTTGAAGCTACTGACTGAATGAAAGGAGCTGGCATCTCACTCTCTTTGAATCTTCTTTATCATGCTAGGATTAGCAGGAAAAAGCAAAAAATTTCAGAATTGCACCTTGCAATGTGGAGATATTACTGTTTGTGCATTTACAATATTCATTGATTTTTGCCATTGAAAAACATGTTTTTCATATACCAGAAATGTTTGAAGCTACTGACTGAATGAAAGGAGCTGGCATCTCACTCTCTTTGAATCTTCTTTATCATGCTAGGATTAGCAGGAAAAAGCAAAAAATTTCAGAATTGCACCTTGCAATGTGGAGATATTACTGTTTGTGCATTTACAATATTCATTGATTTTTGCCATTGAAAAACATGTTTTTCATATACCAGAAATGTTTGAAGCTACTGACTGAATGAAAGGAGCTGGCATCTCACTCTCTTTGAATCTTCTTTATCATGCTAGGATTAACAGGAAAAAGCTAAAAATTTCAGAATTGCACCGTGCAATGTGGAGATATTACTGTTTGTGCATTTACAATATTCATTGATTTTTGCCATTGAAAAACATGTTTTTCATATACCAGAAATGTTTGAAGCTACTGACTGAATGAAAGGAGCTGGCATCTCACTCTCTTTGAATCTTCTTTATCATGCTAGGATTAACAGGAAAAAGCTAAAAATTTCAGAATTGCACCGTGCAATGTGGAGATATTACTGTTTGTGCATTTACAATATTCATTGATTTTTGCCATTGAAAAACGTCCAGAAATGTTTGAAGCTACTGACTGAATGAAAGGAGCTGGCATCTCACTCTCTTTGAATCTTCTTTATCATGCTAGGATTAGCAGGAAAAAGCAAAAAATTTCAGAATTGCACCTTGCAATGTGGAGATATTACTGTTTGTGCATTTACAATATTCATTGATTTTTGCCATTGAAAAACATGTTTTTCATATACCAGAAATGTTTGAAGCTACTGACTGAATGAAAGGAGCTGGCATCTCACTCTCTTTGAATCTTCTTTATCATGCTAGGATTAACAGGAAAAAGCTAAAAATTTCAGAATTGCACCTTGCAATGTGGAGATATTACTGTTTGTGCATTTACAATATTCATTGATTTTTGCCATTGAAAAACATGTTTTTCATATACCAGAAATGTTTGAAGCTACTGACTGAATGAAAGGAGCTGGCATCTCACTCTCTTTGAATCTTCTTTATCATGCTAGGATTAGCAGGAAAAAGCTAAAAATTTCAGAATTGCACCGTGCAATGTGGAGATATTACTGTTTGTGCATTTACAATATTCATTGATTTTTGCCATTGAAAAACATGTTTTTCATATACCAGAAATGTTTGAAGCTACTGACTGAATGAAAGGAGCTGGCATCTCACTCTCTTTGAATCTTCTTTATCATGCTAGGATTAACAGGAAAAAGCTAAAAATTTCAGAATTGCACCGTGCAATGTGGAGATATTACTGTTTGTGCATTTACAATATTCATTGATTTTTGCCATTGAAAAACATGTTTTTCATATACCAGAAATGTTTGAAGCTACTGACTGAATGAAAGGAGCTGGCATCTCACTCTCTTTGAATCTTCTTTATCATGCTAGGATTAACAGGAAAAAGCAAAAAATTTCAGAATTGCACCTTGCAATGTGGAGATATTACTGTTTGTGCATTTACAATATTCATTGATTTTTGCCATTGAAAAACATGTTTTTCATATACCAGAAATGTTTGAAGCTACTGACTGAATGAAAGGAGCTGGCATCTCACTCTCTTTGAATCTTCTTTATCATGCTAGGATTAGCAGGAAAAAGCTAAAAATTTCAGAATTGCACCTTGCAATGTGGAGATATTACTGTTTGTGCATTTACAATATTCATTGATTTTTGCCATTGAAAAACGTCCAGAAATGTTTGAAGCTACTGACTGAATGAAAGGAGCTGGCATCTCACTCTCTTTGAATCTTCTTTATCATGCTAGGATTAGCAGGAAAAAGCAAAAAATTTCAGAATTGCACCTTGCAATGTGGAGATATTACTGTTTGTGCATTTACAATATTCATTGATTTTTGCCATTGAAAAACATGTTTTTCATATACCAGAAATGTTTGAAGCTACTGACTGAATGAAAGGAGCTGGCATCTCACTCTCTTTGAATCTTCTTTATCATGCTAGGATTAACAGGAAAAAGCTAAAAATTTCAGAATTGCACCGTGCAATGTGGAGATATTACTGTTTGTGCATTTACAATATTCATTGATTTTTGCCATTGAAAAACGTCCAAAATGTTTGAAGCTACTGACTGAATGAAAGGAGCTGGCATCTCACTCTCTTTGAATCTTCTTTATCATGCTAGGATTAGCAGGAAAAAGCTAAAAATTTCAGAATTGCACTGTGCAATGTGGAGATATTACTGTTTGTGCATTTACAATATTCATTGATTTTTGCCATTGAAAAACATGTTTTTCATATACCAGAAATGTTTGAAGCTACTGACTGAATGAAAGGAGCTGGCATCTCACTCTCTTTGAATCTTCTTTATCATGCTAGGATTAACAGGAAAAAGCTAAAAATTTCAGAATTGCACCGTGCAATGTGGAGATATTACTGTTTGTGCATTTACAATATTCATTGATTTTTGCCATTGAAAAACGTCCAGAAATGTTTGAAGCTACTGACTGAATGAAAGGAGCTGGCATCTCACTCTCTTTGAATCTTCTTTATCATGCTAGGATTAACAGGAAAAAGCTAAAAATTTCAGAATTGCACCTTGCAATGTGGAGATATTACTGTTTGTGCATTTACAATATTCATTGATTTTTGCCATTGAAAAACATGTTTTTCATATACCAGAAATGTTTGAAGCTACTGACTGAATGAAAGGAGCTGGCATCTCACTCTCTTTGAATCTTCTTTATCATGCTAGGATTAGCAGGAAAAAGCTAAAAATTTCAGAATTGCACCGTGCAATGTGGAGATATTACTGTTTGTGCATTTACAATATTCATTGATTTTTGCCATTGAAAAACATGTTTTTCATATACCAGAAATGTTTGAAGCTACTGACTGAATGAAAGGAGCTGGCATCTCACTCTCTTTGAATCTTCTTTATCATGCTAGGATTAACAGGAAAAAGCTAAAAATTTCAGAATTGCACCTTGCAATGTGGAGATATTACTGTTTGTGCATTTACAATATTCATTGATTTTTGCCATTGAAAAACATGTTTTTCATATACCAGAAATGTTTGAAGCTACTGACTGAATGAAAGGAGCTGGCATCTCACTCTCTTTGAATCTTCTTTATCATGCTAGGATTAACAGGAAAAAGCTAAAAATTTCAGAATTGCACCGTGCAATGTGGAGATATTACTGTTTGTGCATTTACAATATTCATTGATTTTTGCCATTGAAAAACATGTTTTTCATATACCAGAAATGTTTGAAGCTACTGACTGAATGAAAGGAGCTGGCATCTCACTCTCTTTGAATCTTCTTTATCATGCTAGGTGTTATGCACACGCCCGGGCTAGAGCGGCGTGTGCATGTGATTGGTAGTGATTCCACTGGACCGTGCCGGGGAGTGTATGCCTGGAGGGGCGTGACTAAGTATCTGCCCGATCCGACCAAGGTGGCACGACGGCATACGACGCCAGAGCACCAGGGAGGAACCGAGCAGAGGGACCAGGTGCTACTCCAGGACAGACCCCGGACACGGCTGTTGACCCACACAGGGGAATACAGGAACAGACTGGTAGACTGGCACACAGACTGGGATGCAGGCAGGCGGATATGCAGGCAGGCGGGTATGCAGGCAGGCGGGCAGGCAGGCGGGTAAAGGTAAGCACAGATAGAGTGCAGAAGACAGGGGGGCACTAGCAGGTAGGAACACAGGTGGGATAGAACCCAGTACACACCGGGACTCAGGAACAATACAGGCAGGAATTAGGTACGAGTTCAGACTCTGCAGAAAAGGGAAGGGAACGGACATAGAGGCAAAACAGGTAAAGGATAGGAGAGAGTTCAGACTGGAACTGAGTGTACGGAGGAGACCGACACTGCAGCGGAATACAGGAGCGGGTCTGGGAATACTGCCCCCAGAGAGGCGGGATGAAACAGGCTAGGAGCGTGTTCAGACAGGACAGACAAGATACACAGAAAGGACTCAGTTCAGACACGGGAACTAATACCGTAAAGCAGGAGACATACAGGACTAGTTCAGACACGGGAGCTGACACCGCAAAGCAGGAAACATACAGGACTTAGTTCAGACACGGGAACTAATACCGAAAAGCAGGAGACATACAGGACACAGTTCAGACACGGGAGCTGACACCGCAAGGCAGGAGACATACAGGACACAGTTCAGACACGGGAGCTGACACCGCAAGGCAGGAGACATACAGGACACAGTTCAGACACGGGAGCTGACACCGCAAGGCAGGAGAAATACAGGACTTAGTTCAGACAGGCCTGGAAATACAGCCTCCAGGAAAGGCGGACAGGGAAACAAAGACGGGACCTGGCACCTTCAGAGTGCAAACACACACTGAAAGAAACACATATGCACAGGCAGGGATAGAAGGGAGCTGCTGAACTATATACCAAGTGACAGACAGCGATAGGCTGAGGACGCACAAGGGGTGTGACCCACAGCAGGTACAAAAGGCAGGAAGTGATCGGGCGCCGCCCTTAAGCAGCAGAAACAGACACAGACACAAACAAGACAGCATGGAGGGAAGCCAGAGAGACATTCTGGACAGGAGATCAAGTGCGCTCTCTTGCACAGTGGGAGATGGACCACCATGCAAGGACGCCGCCAGGTATGTTACAGTACCTCCCCCCTTACGCCCCCTCTTCTTCAGGCCTGCCAGAATCTTCCGCAGGGAATTCGAGGACCAGTCGTTCACTGGGTTGGAGGGGAACAGAGACTTGAGGGTAATCTCTGCTTCGAGGTACATCTTGTCAAGCTCACAGGAAGAAATAGACGGGTTATCAGGTACATAATGAGGAAAAGTCACTGTCTCTTTGTTATCTGGTGGTACCCCGGAGGATTCAGGAAACAACTGGAGGTCCTCCGCCGGGTCAGAAGAGTACTGAGGCTCAGAGAAAACATCTGCTTCAGAGTACACTGGGTCGGACTCACTGGAGGAAGCAGGCGAGGTATCAGGTACAGGAAATAGGAAAGTCTCTGTCCATTCACCACCAGGTGGCACCCCGAAGGGTTCTAAACACAACTGGAGGTCCTCCGCCTGGTCGGAGGGGTGTAGAGACTCGGGAGTAACTTCTGCTTCGGAGAACACTAGGTCGGACTCACTGGAGGGAGCAGGCGAGGTATCGGGTACCGAGTATAGGAAAGTCTCTGTCCATTCACCACCAGGTGGCACCCCGAAGGGTTCTGAACACAACTGGAGGTCCTCCGCCTGGTCGGAGGGGTGTAGAGACTCGGGAGTAACCTCTGCTTCGGAGTACACTAGGTTGGACTCACTGGACGAAGCGAGCGAGGTATCAGGTCCAGGATATAGGAAAGTCTCTGTCCATTCACCACCAGGTGGCACCCCGAAGGGTTCAGAACACAACTGGAGGTCCTCCGCCTGGTCGGAGGGGTGTAGAGACTCGGGAGTAACCTCTGCTTCGGAGTACACTAGGTTGGACTCACTGGACGAAGCGAGTGAGGTATCAGATCCAGGATATAGGAAAGTCTCTGTCCATTCACCACCAGGTGGCACCCCGAAGGGTTCAGAACACAACTGGAGGTCCTCCGCCTGGTCGGAGGGGTGTAGAGACTCGGGAGTGACCTCTGCTTCGGAGTACACTAGGTTGGACTCACTGGACGAAGCGAGTGAGGTATCAGATCCAGGATATAGGAAAGTCTCTGTCCATTCACCACCAGGTGGCACCCCGAAGGGTTCAGAACACAACTGGAGGTCCTCCGCCGGGTCGGAGGGGTGTAGAGACTCGGGAGTAACCTCTGCTTCGGAGTACACTAGGTTGGACTCACTGGACGAAGCGAGTGAGGTATCAGATCCAGGATATAGGAAAGTCTCTGTCCATTCACCACCAGGTGGCACCCCGAAGGGTTCAGAACACAACTGGAGGTCCTCCGCCTGGTCGGAGGGGTGTAGAGACTCGGGAGTAACCTCTGCTTCGGAGTACATTAGGTTGGACTCACTGGACGAAGCGAGCGAGGTATCAGGTACAGAGTATAGGAGAGTCTCTGTCCTTTCGCTACCAGGTAGCACCCCGAAGGGTTCAGGAGGTCTCAGGGAGGACAGACCCTGGCGTGACGGCTTGCCTCTACGTTTAGCACGTCTGGACTGCCTCTTGAGGTTGAGAGAAGTATTCCGGAAAGCGTAGTCACCCTGTGAGGATTCTGGGTGGGCAGTAGTCTCATTGGGCTGGAGGACTATTGCGCTACCCACACACATTACCTGACGGGGCTGCTCCGGGATATTGGGAAGTGAAGCTTCAGCAGGGGCTTCAGAGTTAGGGTCCTCGAAGACCATACGAAAGGCCACCAGGAAGGCCTGCAGGTCAAGGACGACAGGATCCCATGCTTCCCATAGGGGGGTGACCCATTTCAAGGCATCACCCGCTAGGTAGTCAATCATAAAGGACACTTTAGGCCAATCGGAAGGAAAATAGAGAGGGTAGGCCTTAAAGTGTAGCATGCATTGCTCCACAAATGCACGACACTGTCTTGGATCCCCATAGTAACGTGGCGGATCCGCAGGAACGAGAGCTGATAGATCCATCTGGACGGGTGCGTAATTCGCCTGGAACTCAGCTAAAGGAAAAAAAAATTTATTTATTTATTTTAATGCATATATCCGCTGGAAAAACTTCTCAGAGGGCGAAGGCCGTGGGGCTCAACGGGAACCATGGCCTGAGCATGCTGTTATGCACACGCCCGGGCTAGAGCGGCGTGTGCATGTGATTGGTAGTGATTCCACTGGACCGTGCCGGGGAGTGTATGCCTGGAGGGGCGTGACTAAGTATCTGCCCGATCCGACCAAGGTGGCACGACGGCATACGACGCCAGAGCACGAGGGAGGAACCGAGCAGAGGGACCAGGTGCTACTCCAGGACAGACCCCGGACACGGCTGTTGACCCACACAGGGGAATACAGGAACAGACTGGTAGACTGGCACACAGACTGGGATGCAGGCAGGCGGATATGCAGGCAGGCGGGTATGCAGGCAGGCGGGCAGGCAGGCGGGTAAAGGTAAGCACAGATAGAGTGCAGAAGACAGGGGGGCACTAGCAGGTAGGAACACAGGCGGGATAGAACCCAGTACACACCGGGACTCAGGAACAATACAGGCAGGAATTAGGTACGAGTTCAGACTCTGCAGAAAAGGGAAGGGAACGGACATAGAGGCAAAACAGGTAAAGGATAGGAGAGAGTTCAGACTGGAACTGAGTGTACGGAGGAGACCGACACTGCAGCGGAATACAGGAGCGGGTCTGGGAATACTGCCCCCAGAGAGGCGGGATGAAACAGGCTAGGAGCGTGTTCAGACAGGACAGACAAGATACACAGAAAGGACTCAGTTCAGACACGGGAACTAATACCGTAAAGCAGGAGACATACAGGACTAGTTCAGACACGGGAGCTGACACCGCAAAGCAGGAAACATACAGGACTTAGTTCAGACACGGGAACTAATACCGAAAAGCAGGAGACATACAGGACACAGTTCAGACACGGGAGCTGACACCGCAAGGCAGGAGACATACAGGACACAGTTCAGACACGGGAGCTGACACCGCAAGGCAGGGGACATACAGGACACAGTTCAGACACGGGAGCTGACACCGCAAGGCAGGAGAAATACAGGACTTAGTTCAGACAGGCCTGGAAATACAGCCTCCAGGAAAGGCGGACAGGGAAACAAAGACGGGACCTGGCACCTTCAGAGTGCAAACACACACTGAAAGAAACACATATGCACAGGCAGGGATAGAAGGGAGCTGCTGAACTATATACCAAGTGACAGACAGCGATAGGCTGAGGACGCACAAGGGGTGTGACCCACAGCAGGTACAAAAGGCAGGAAGTGATCGGGCGCCGCCCTTAAGCAGCAGAAACAGACACAGACACAAACAAGACAGCATGGAGGGAAGCCAGAGAGACATTCTGGACAGGAGATCAAGTGCGCTCTCTTGCACAGTGGGAGATGGACCACCATGCAAGGACGCCGCCAGGTATGTTACACTAGGATTAACAGGAAAAAGCTAAAAATTTCAGAATTGCACCTTGCAATGTGGAGATATTACTGTTTGTGCATTTACAATATTCATTGATTTTTGCCATTGAAAAACGTCCAGAAATGTTTGAAGCTACTGACTGAATGAAAGGAGCTGGCATCTCACTCTCTTTGAATCTTCTTTATCATGCTAGGATTAGCAGGAAAAAGCAAAAAATTTCAGAATTGCACCTTGCAATGTGGAGATATTACTGTTTGTGCATTTACAATATTCATTGATTTTTGCCATTGAAAAACATGTTTTTCATATACCAGAAATGTTTGAAGCTACTGACTGAATGAAAGGAGCTGGCATCTCACTCTCTTTGAATCTTCTTTATCATGCTAGGATTAACAGGAAAAAGCTAAAAATTTCAGAATTGCACCTTGCAATGTGGAGATATTACTGTTTGTGCATTTACAATATTCATTGATTTTTGCCATTGAAAAACATGTTTTTCATATACCAGAAATGTTTGAAGCTACTGACTGAATGAAAGGAGCTGGCATCTCACTCTCTTTGAATCTTCTTTATCATGCTAGGATTAGCAGGAAAAAGCTAAAAATTTCAGAATTGCACCTTGCAATGTGGAGATATTACTGTTTGTGCATTTACAATATTCATTGATTTTTGCCATTGAAAAACATGTTTTTCATATACCAGAAATGTTTGAAGCTACTGACTGAATGAAAGGAGCTGGCATCTCACTCTCTTTGAATCTTCTTTATCATGCTAGGATTAACAGGAAAAAGCTAAAAATTTCAGAATTGCACCGTGCAATGTGGAGATATTACTGTTTGTGCATTTACAATATTCATTGATTTTTGCCATTGAAAAACATGTTTTTCATATACCAGAAATGTTTGAAGCTACTGACTGAATGAAAGGAGCTGGCATCTCACTCTCTTTGAATCTTCTTTATCATGCTAGGATTAACAGGAAAAAGCAAAAAATTTCAGAATTGCACCTTGCAATGTGGAGATATTACTGTTTGTGCATTTACAATATTCATTGATTTTTGCCATTGAAAAACATGTTTTTCATATACCAGAAATGTTTGAAGCTACTGACTGAATGAAAGGAGCTGGCATCTCACTCTCTTTGAATCTTCTTTATCATGCTAGGATTAGCAGGAAAAAGCTAAAAATTTCAGAATTGCACCTTGCAATGTGGAGATATTACTGTTTGTGCATTTACAATATTCATTGATTTTTGCCATTGAAAAACGTCCAGAAATGTTTGAAGCTACTGACTGAATGAAAGGAGCTGGCATCTCACTCTCTTTGAATCTTCTTTATCATGCTAGGATTAGCAGGAAAAAGCAAAAAATTTCAGAATTGCACCTTGCAATGTGGAGATATTACTGTTTGTGCATTTACAATATTCATTGATTTTTGCCATTGAAAAACATGTTTTTCATATACCAGAAATGTTTGAAGCTACTGACTGAATGAAAGGAGCTGGCATCTCACTCTCTTTGAATCTTCTTTATCATGCTAGGATTAACAGGAAAAAGCTAAAAATTTCAGAATTGCACCGTGCAATGTGGAGATATTACTGTTTGTGCATTTACAATATTCATTGATTTTTGCCATTGAAAAACGTCCAGAAATGTTTGAAGCTACTGACTGAATGAAAGGAGCTGGCATCTCACTCTCTTTGAATCTTCTTTATCATGCTAGGATTAGCAGGAAAAAGCTAAAAATTTCAGAATTGCACCTTGCAATGTGGAGATATTACTGTTTGTGCATTTACAATATTCATTGATTTTTGCCATTGAAAAACATGTTTTTCATATACCAGAAATGTTTGAAGCTACTGACTAAATGAAAGGAGCTGGCATCTCACTCTCTTTGAATCTTCTTTATCATGCTAGGATTAGCAGGAAAAAGCAAAAAATTTCAGAATTGCACCTTGCAATGTGGAGATATTACTGTTTGTGCATTTACAATATTCATTGATTTTTGCCATTGAAAAACATGTTTTTCATATACCAGAAATGTTTGAAGCTACTGACTGAATGAAAGGAGCTGGCATCTCACTCTCTTTGAATCTTCTTTATCATGCTAGGATTAACAGGAAAAAGCTAAAAATTTCAGAATTGCACCGTGCAATGTGGAGATATTACTGTTTGTGCATTTACAATATTCATTGATTTTTGCCATTGAAAAACATGTTTTTCATATACCAGAAATGTTTGAAGCTACTGACTGAATGAAAGGAGCTGGCATCTCACTCTCTTTGAATCTTCTTTATCATGCTAGGATTAGCAGGAAAAAGCTAAAAATTTCAGAATTGCACCTTGCAATGTGGAGATATTACTGTTTGTGCATTTACAATATTCATTGATTTTTGCCATTGAAAAACGTCCAGAAATGTTTGAAGCTACTGACTGAATGAAAGGAGCTGGCATCTCATTCTCTTTGAATCTTCTTTATCATGCTAGGATTAGCAGGAAAAAGCAAAAAATTTCAGAATTGCACCTTGCAATGTGGAGATATTACTGTTTGTGCATTTACAATATTCATTGATTTTTGCCATTGAAAAACATGTTTTTCATATACCAGAAATGTTTGAAGCTACTGACTGAATGAAAGGAGCTGGCATCTCACTCTCTTTGAATCTTCTTTATCATGCTAGGATTAACAGGAAAAAGCTAAAAATTTCAGAATTGCACCGTGCAATGTGGAGATATTACTGTTTGTGCATTTACAATATTCATTGATTTTTGCCATTGAAAAACGTCCAGAAATGTTTGAAGCTACTGACTGAATGAAAGGAGCTGGCATCTCACTCTCTTTGAATCTTCTTTATCATGCTAGGATTAGCAGAAAAAAGCTAAAAATTTCAGAATTGCACCGTGCAATGTGGAGATATTACTGTTTGTGCATTTACAATATTCATTGATTTTTGCCATTGAAAAACATGTTTTTCATATACCAGAAATGTTTGAAGCTACTGACTGAATGAAAGGAGCTGGCATCTCACTCTCTTTGAATCTTCTTTATCATGCTAGGATTAACAGGAAAAAGCTAAAAATTTCAGAATTGCACCGTGCAATGTGGAGATATTACTGTTTGTGCATTTACAATATTCATTGATTTTTGCCATTGAAAAACGTCCAGAAATGTTTGAAGCTACTGACTGAATGAAAGGAGCTGGCATCTCACTCTCTTTGAATCTTCTTTATCATGCTAGGATTAACAGGAAAAAGCTAAAAATTTCAGAATTGCACCTTGCAATGTGGAGATATTACTGTTTGTGCATTTACAATATTCATTGATTTTTGCCATTGAAAAACATGTTTTTCATATACCAGAAATGTTTGAAGCTACTGACTGAATGAAAGGAGCTGGCATCTCACTCTCTTTGAATCTTCTTTATCATGCTAGGATTAGCAGGAAAAAGCTAAAAATTTCAGAATTGCACCATGCAATGTGGAGATATTACTGTTTGTGCATTTACAATATTCATTGATTTTTGCCATTGAAAAACATGTTTTTCATATACCAGAAATGTTTGAAGCTACTGACTGAATGAAAGGAGCTGGCATCTCACTCTCTTTGAATCTTCTTTATCATGCTAGGATTAACAGGAAAAAGCTAAAAATTTCAGAATTGCACCTTGCAATGTGGAGATATTACTGTTTGTGCATTTACAATATTCATTGATTTTTGCCATTGAAAAACATGTTTTTCATATACCAGAAATGTTTGAAGCTCCTGACTGAATGAAAGGAGCTGGCATCTCACTCTCTTTGAATCTTCTTTATCATGCTAGGATTAACAGGAAAAAGCTAAAAATTTCAGAATTGCACCGTGCAATGTGGAGATAATACTGTTTGTGCATTTACAATATTCATTGATTTTTGCCATTGAAAAACATGTTTTTCATATACCAGAAATGTTTGAAGCTACTGACTGAATGAAAGGAGCTGGCATCTCACTCTCTTTGAATCTTCTTTATCATGCTAGGATTAACAGGAAAAAGCTAAAAATTTCAGAATTGCACCGTGCAATGTGGAGATATTACTGTTTGTGCATTTACAATATTCATTGATTTTTGCCATTGAAAAACGTCCAGAAATGTTTGAAGCTACTGACTGAATGAAAGGAGCTGGCATCTCACTCTCTTTGAATCTTCTTTATCATGCTAGGATTAGCAGGAAAAAGCAAAAAATTTCAGAATTGCACCTTGCAATGTGGAGATATTACTGTTTGTGCATTTACAATATTCATTGATTTTTGCCATTGAAAAACATGTTTTTCATATACCAGAAATGTTTGAAGCTACTGACTGAATGAAAGGAGCTGGCATCTCACTCTCTTTGAATCTTCTTTATCATGCTAGGATTAACAGGAAAAAGCTAAAAATTTCAGAATTGCACCTTGCAATGTGGAGATATTACTGTTTGTGCATTTACAATATTCATTGATTTTTGCCATTGAAAAACATGTTTTTCATATACCAGAAATGTTTGAAGCTACTGACTGAATGAAAGGAGCTGGCATCTCACTCTCTTTGAATCTTCTTTATCATGCTAGGATTAGCAGGAAAAAGCTAAAAATTTCAGAATTGCACCGTGCAATGTGGAGATATTACTGTTTGTGCATTTACAATATTCATTGATTTTTGCCATTGAAAAACATGTTTTTCATATACCAGAAATGTTTGAAGCTACTGACTGAATGAAAGGAGCTGGCATCTCACTCTCTTTGAATCTTCTTTATCATGCTAGGATTAACAGGAAAAAGCTAAAAATTTCAGAATTGCACCGTGCAATGTGGAGATATTACTGTTTGTGCATTTACAATATTCATTGATTTTTGCCATTGAAAAACATGTTTTTCATATACCAGAAATGTTTGAAGCTACTGACTGAATGAAAGGAGCTGGCATCTCACTCTCTTTGAATCTTCTTTATCATGCTAGGATTAACAGGAAAAAGCAAAAAATTTCAGAATTGCACCTTGCAATGTGGAGATATTACTGTTTGTGCATTTACAATATTCATTGATTTTTGCCATTGAAAAACATGTTTTTCATATACCAGAAATGTTTGAAGCTACTGACTGAATGAAAGGAGCTGGCATCTCACTCTCTTTGAATCTTCTTTATCATGCTAGGATTAGCAGGAAAAAGCTAAAAATTTCAGAATTGCACCTTGCAATGTGGAGATATTACTGTTTGTGCATTTACAATATTCATTGATTTTTGCCATTGAAAAACGTCCAGAAATGTTTGAAGCTACTGACTGAATGAAAGGAGCTGGCATCTCACTCTCTTTGAATCTTCTTTATCATGCTAGGATTAGCAGGAAAAAGCAAAAAATTTCAGAATTGCACCTTGCAATGTGGAGATATTACTGTTTGTGCATTTACAATATTCATTGATTTTTGCCATTGAAAAACATGTTTTTCATATACCAGAAATGTTTGAAGCTACTGACTGAATGAAAGGAGCTGGCATCTCACTCTCTTTGAATCTTCTTTATCATGCTAGGATTAACAGGAAAAAGCTAAAAATTTCAGAATTGCACCGTGCAATGTGGAGATATTACTGTTTGTGCATTTACAATATTCATTGATTTTTGCCATTGAAAAACGTCCAGAAATGTTTGAAGCTACTGACTGAATGAAAGGAGCTGGCATCTCACTCTCTTTGAATCTTCTTTATCATGCTAGGATTAGCAGGAAAAAGCTAAAAATTTCAGAATTGCACCGTGCAATGTGGAGATATTACTGTTTGTGCATTTACAATATTCATTGATTTTTGCCATTGAAAAACATGTTTTTCATATACCAGAAATGTTTGAAGCTACTGACTGAATGAAAGGAGCTGGCATCTCACTCTCTTTGAATCTTCTTTATCATGCTAGGATTAACAGGAAAAAGCTAAAAATTTCAGAATTGCACCGTGCAATGTGGAGATATTACTGTTTGTGCATTTACAATATTCATTGATTTTTGCCATTGAAAAACGTCCAGAAATGTTTGAAGCTACTGACTGAATGAAAGGAGCTGGCATCTCACTCTCTTTGAATCTTCTTTATCATGCTAGGATTAACAGGAAAAAGCTAAAAATTTCAGAATTGCACCTTGCAATGTGGAGATATTACTGTTTGTGCATTTACAATATTCATTGATTTTTGCCATTGAAAAACATGTTTTTCATATACCAGAAATGTTTGAAGCTACTGACTGAATGAAAGGAGCTGGCATCTCACTCTCTTTGAATCTTCTTTATCATGCTAGGATTAGCAGGAAAAAGCTAAAAATTTCAGAATTGCACCGTGCAATGTGGAGATATTACTGTTTGTGCATTTACAATATTCATTGATTTTTGCCATTGAAAAACATGTTTTTCATATACCAGAAATGTTTGAAGCTACTGACTGAATGAAAGGAGCTGGCATCTCACTCTCTTTGAATCTTCTTTATCATGCTAGGATTAACAGGAAAAAGCTAAAAATTTCAGAATTGCACCTTGCAATGTGGAGATATTACTGTTTGTGCATTTACAATATTCATTGATTTTTGCCATTGAAAAACATGTTTTTCATATACCAGAAATGTTTGAAGCTACTGACTGAATGAAAGGAGCTGGCATCTCACTCTCTTTGAATCTTCTTTATCATGCTAGGATTAACAGGAAAAAGCTAAAAATTTCAGAATTGCACCGTGCAATGTGGAGATATTACTGTTTGTGCATTTACAATATTCATTGATTTTTGCCATTGAAAAACATGTTTTTCATATACCAGAAATGTTTGAAGCTACTGACTGAATGAAAGGAGCTGGCATCTCACTCTCTTTGAATCTTCTTTATCATGCTAGGATTAACAGGAAAAAGCTAAAAATTTCAGAATTGCACCTTGCAATGTGGAGATATTACTGTTTGTGCATTTACAATATTCATTGATTTTTGCCATTGAAAAACGTCCAGAAATGTTTGAAGCTACTGACTGAATGAAAGGAGCTGGCATCTCACTCTCTTTGAATCTTCTTTATCATGCTAGGATTAGCAGGAAAAAGCAAAAAATTTCAGAATTGCACCTTGCAATGTGGAGATATTACTGTTTGTGCATTTACAATATTCATTGATTTTTGCCATTGAAAAACATGTTTTTCATATACCAGAAATGTTTGAAGCTACTGACTGAATGAAAGGAGCTGGCATCTCACTCTCTTTGAATCTTCTTTATCATGCTAGGATTAACAGGAAAAAGCTAAAAATTTCAGAATTGCACCTTGCAATGTGGAGATATTACTGTTTGTGCATTTACAATATTCATTGATTTTTGCCATTGAAAAACATGTTTTTCATATACCAGAAATGTTTGAAGCTACTGACTGAATGAAAGGAGCTGGCATCTCACTCTCTTTGAATCTTCTTTATCATGCTAGGATTAGCAGGAAAAAGCTAAAAATTTCAGAATTGCACCGTGCAATGTGGAGATATTACTGTTTGTGCATTTACAATATTCATTGATTTTTGCCATTGAAAAACATGTTTTTCATATACCAGAAATGTTTGAAGCTACTGACTGAATGAAATGAGCTGGCATCTCACTCTCTTTGAATCTTCTTTATCATGCTAGGATTAACAGGAAAAAGCTAAAAATTTCAGAATTGCACTGTGCAATGTGGAGATATTACTGTTTGTGCATTTACAATATTCATTGATTTTTGCCATTGAAAAACATGTTTTTCATATACCAGAAATGTTTGAAGCTACTGACTGAATGAAAGGAGCTGGAATCTCACTCTCTTTGAATCTTCTTTATCATGCTAGGATTAACAGGAAAAAGCTAAAAATTTCAGAATTGCACCTTGCAATGTGGAGATATTACTGTTTGTGCATTTACAATATTCATTGATTTTTGCCATTGAAAAACATGTTTTTCATATACCAGAAATGTTTGAAGCTACTGACTGAATGAAAGGAGCTGGCATCTCACTCTCTTTGAATCTTCTTTATCATGCTAGGATTAGCAGGAAAAAGCTAAAAATTTCAGAATTGCACCTTGCAATGTGGAGATATTACTGTTTGTGCATTTACAATATTCATTGATTTTTGCCATTGAAAAACGTCCAGAAATGTTTGAAGCTACTGACTGAATGAAAGGAGCTGGCATCTCACTCCCTTTGAATCTTCTTTATCATGCAAGGATTAGCAGGAAAAAGCAAAAAATTTCAGAATTGCACCTTGCAATGTGGAGATATTACTGTTTGTGCATTTACAATATTCATTGATTTTTGCCATTGAAAAACATGTTTTTCATATACCAGAAATGTTTGAAGCTACTGACTGAATGAAAGGAGCTGGCATCTCACTCTCTTTGAATCTTCTTTATCATGCTAGGATTAACAGGAAAAAGCTAAAAATTTCAGAATTGCACCGTGCAATGTGGAGATATTACTGTTTGTGCATTTACAATATTCATTGATTTTTGCCATTGAAAAACATGTTTTTCATATACCAGAAATGTTTGAAGCTACTGACTGAATGAAAGGAGCTGGCATCTCACTCTCTTTGAATCTTCTTTATCATGCTAGGATTAACAGGAAAAAGCTAAAAATTTCAGAATTGCACCTTGCAATGTGGAGATATTACTGTTTGTGCATTTACAATATTCATTGATTTTTGCCATTGAAAAACATGTTTTTCATATACCAGAAATGTTTGAAGCTACTGACTGAATGAAAGGAGCTGGCATCTCACTCTCTTTGAATCTTCTTTATCATGCTAGGATTAACAGGAAAAAGCTAAAAATTTCAGAATTGCACCTTGCAATGTGGAGATATTACTGTTTGTGCATTTACAATATTCATTGATTTTTGCCATTGAAAAACATGTTTTTCATATACCAGAAATGTTTGAAGCTACTGACTGAATGAAAGGAGCTGGCATCTCACTCTCTTTGAATCTTCTTTATCATGCTAGGATTAACAGGAAAAAGCTAAAAATTTCAGAATTGCACCGTGCAATGTGGAGATATTACTGTTTGTGCATTTACAATATTCATTGATTTTTGCCATTGAAAAACATGTTTTTCATATACCAGAAATGTTTGAAGCTACTGACTGAATGAAAGGAGCTGGCATCTCACTCTCTTTGAATCTTCTTTATCATGCTAGGATTAACAGGAAAAAGCTAAAAATTTCAGAATTGCACCTTGCAATGTGGAGATATTACTGTTTGTGCATTTACAATATTCATTGATTTTTGCCATTGAAAAACGTCCAGAAATGTTTGAAGCTACTGACTGAATGAAAGGAGCTGGCATCTCACTCTCTTTGAATCTTCTTTATCATGCTAGGATTAGCAGGAAAAAGCAAAAAATTTCAGAATTGCACCGTGCAATGTGGAGATATTACTGTTTGTGCATTTACAATATTCATTGATTTTTGCCATTGAAAAACATGTTTTTCATATACCAGAAATGTTTGAAGCTACTGACTGAATGAAAGGAGCTGGCATCTCACTCTCTTTGAATCTTTATCATGCTAGGATTAACAGGAAAAAGCAAAAAATTTCAGAATTGCACCGTGCAATGTGGAGATATTACTGTTTGTGCATTTACAATATTCATTGATTTTTGCCATTGAAAAACGTCCAGAAATGTTTGAAGCTACTGACTGAATGAAAGGAGCTGGCATCTCACTCTCTTTGAATCTTCTTTATCATGCTAGGATTAGCAGGAAAAAGCTAAAAATTTCAGAATTGCACCGTGCAATGTGGAGATATTACTGTTTGTGCATTTACAATATTCATTGATTTTTGCCATTGAAAAACATGTTTTTCATATACCAGAAATGTTTGAAGCTACTGACTGAATGAAAGGAGCTGGCATCTCACTCTCTTTGAATCTTATTTATCATGCTAGGATTAGCAGGAAAAAGCAAAAAATTTCAGAATTGCACCTTGCAATGTGGAGATATTACTGTTTGTGCATTTACAATATTCATTGATTTTTGCCATTGAAAAACGTCCAGAAATGTTTGAAGCTACTGACTGAATGAAAGGAGCTGGCATCTCACTCTCTTTGAATCTTCTTTATCATGCTAGGATTAACAGGAAAAAGCTAAAAATTTCAGAATTGCACCTTGCAATGTGGAGATATTACTGTTTGTGCATTTACAATATTCATTGATTTTTGCCATTGAAAAACATGTTTTTCATATACCAGAAATGTTTGAAGCTACTGACTGAATGAAAGGAGCTGGCATCTCACTCTCTTTGAATCTTCTTTATCATGCTAGGATTAACAGGAAAAAGCTAAAAATTTCAGAATTGCACCTTGCAATGTGGAGATATTACTGTTTGTGCATTTACAATATTCATTGATTTTTGCCATTGAAAAACATGTTTTTCATATACCAGAAATGTTTGAAGCTACTGACTGAATGAAAGGAGCTGGCATCTCACTCTCTTTGAATCTTCTTTATCATGCTAGGATTAACAGGAAAAAGCTAAAAATTTCAGAATTGCACCTTGCAATGTGGAGATATTACTGTTTGTGCATTTACAATATTCATTGATTTTTGCCATTGAAAAACATGTTTTTCATATACCAGAAATGTTTGAAGCTACTGACTGAATGAAAGGAGCTGGCATCTCACTCTCTTTGAATCTTCTTTATCATGCTAGGATTAACAGGAAAAAGCTAAAAATTTCAGAATTGCACCGTGCAATGTGGAGATATTACTGTTTGTGCATTTACAATATTCATTGATTTTTGCCATTGAAAAACATGTTTTTCATATACCAGAAATGTTTGAAGCTACTGACTGAATGAAAGGAGCTGGCATCTCACTCTCTTTGAATCTTCTTTATCATGCTAGGATTAGCAGGAAAAAGCAAAAAATTTCAGAATTGCACCTTGCAATGTGGAGATATTACTGTTTGTGCATTTACAATATTCATTGATTTTTGCCATTGAAAAACATGTTTTTCATATACCAGAAATGTTTGAAGCTACTGACTGAATGAAAGGAGCTGGCATCTCACTCTCTTTGAATCTTCTTTATCATGCTAGGATTAGCAGGAAAAAGCTAAAAATTTCAGAATTGCACCTTGCAATGTGGAGATATTACTGTTTGTGCATTTACAATATTCATTGATTTTTGCCATTGAAAAACATGTTTTTCATATACCAGAAATGTTTGAAGTTACTGACTGAATGAAAGGAGCTGGCATCTCACTCTCTTTGAATCTTCTTTATCATGCTAGGATTAACAGGAAAAAGCTAAAAATTTCAGAATTGCACCGTGCAATGTGGAGATATTACTGTTTGTGCATTTACAATATTCATTGATTTTTGCCATTGAAAAACATGTTTTTCATATACCAGAAATGTTTGAAGCTACTGACTGAATGAAAGGAGCTGGCATCTCACTCTCTTTGAATCTTCTTTATCATGCTAGGATTAGCAGGAAAAAGCAAAAAATTTCAGAATTGCACCGTGCAATGTGGAGATATTACTGTTTGTGCATTTACAATATTCATTGATTTTTGCCATTGAGAAACATGTTTTTCATATACCAGAAATGTTTGAAGCTACTGACTGAATGAAAGGAGCTGGCATCTCACTCTCTTTGAATCTTCTTTATCATGCTAGGATTAACAGGAAAAAGCAAAAAATTTCAGAATTGCACCGTGCAATGTGGAGATATTACTGTTTGTGCATTTACAATATTCATTGATTTTTGCCATTGAAAAACATGTTTTTCATATACCAGAAATGTTTGAAGCTACTGACTGAATGAAAGGAGCTGGCATCTCACTCTCTTTGAATCTTCTTTATCATGCTAGGATTAGCAGGAAAAAGCAAAAAATTTCAGAATTGCACCGTGCAATGTGGAGATATTACTGTTTGCGCATTTACAATATTCATTGATTTTTGCCATTGAAAAACATGTTTTTCATATACCAGAAATGTTTGAAGCTACTGACTGAATGAAAGGAGCTGGCATCTCACTCTCTTTGAATCTTCTTTATCATGCTAGGATTAGCAGGAAAAAGCTAAAAATTTCAGAATTGCACCTTGCAATGTGGAGATATTACTGTTTGTGCATTTACAATATTCATTGATTTTTGCCATTGAAAAACATGTTTTTCATATACCAGAAATGTTTGAAGCTACTGACTGAATGAAAGGAGCTGGCATCTCACTCTCTTTGAATCTTCTTTATCATGCTAGGATTAGCAGGAAAAAGCTAAAAATTTCAGAATTGCACCTTGCAATGTGGAGATATTACTGTTTGTGCATTTACAATATTCATTGATTTTTGCCATTGAAAAACGTCCAGAAATGTTTGAAGCTACTGACTGAATGAAAGGAGCTGGCATCTCACTCTCTTTGAATCTTCTTTATCATGCTAGGATTAGCAGGAAAAAGCTAAAAATTTCAGAATTGCACCGTGCAATGTGGAGATATTACTGTTTGTGCATTTACAATATTCATTGATTTTTGCCATTGAAAAACGTCCAGAAATGTTTGAAGCTACTGACTGAATGAAAGGAGCTGGCATCTCACTCTCTTTGAATCTTCTTTATCATGCTAGGATTAGCAGGAAAAAGCAAAAAATTTCAGAATTGCACCGTGCAATGTGGAGATATTACTGTTTGTGCATTTACAATATTCATTGATTTTTGCCATTGAAAAACATGTTTTTCATATACCAGAAATGTTTGAAGCTACTGACTGAATGAAAGGAGCTGGCATCTCACTCTCTTTGAATCTTCTTTATCATGCTAGGATTAGCAGGAAAAAGCAAAAAATTTCAGAATTGCACCGTGCAATGTGGAGATATTACTGTTTGTGCATTTACAATATTCATTGATTTTTGCCATTGAAAAACATGTTTTTCATATACCAGAAATGTTTGAAGCTACTGACTGAATGAAAGGAGCTGGCATCTCACTCTCTTTGAATCTTCTTTATCATGCTAGGATTAACAGGAAAAAGCAAAAAATTTCAGAATTGCACCGTGCAATGTGGAGATATTACTGTTTGTGCATTTACAATATTCATTGATTTTTGCCATTGAAAAACATGTTTTTCATATACCAGAAATGTTTGAAGCTACTGACTGAATGAAAGGAGCTGGCATCTCACTCTCTTTGAATCTTCTTTATCATGCTAGGATTAACAGGAAAAAGCTAAAAATTTCAGAATTGCACCGTGCAATGTGGAGATATTACTGTTTGTGCATTTACAATATTCATTGATTTTTGCCATTGAAAAACATGTTTTTCATATACCAGAAATGTTTGAAGCTACTGACTGAATGAAAGGAGCTGGCATCTCACTCTCTTTGAATCTTCTTTATCATGCTAGGATTAACAGGAAAAAGCTAAAAAGTTCAGAATTGCACCGTGCAATGTGGAGATATTACTGTTTGTGCATTTACAATATTCATTGATTTTTGCCATTGAAAAACATGTTTTTCATATACCAGAAATGTTTGAAGCTACTGACTGAATGAAAGGAGCTGGCATCTCAATCTCTTTGAATCTTCTTTATCATGCTAGGATTAGCAGGAAAAAGCAAAAAATTTCAGAATTGCACCTTGCAATGTGGAGATATTACTGTTTGTGCATTTACAATATTCATTGATTTTTGCCATTGAAAAACATGTTTTTCATATACCAGAAATGTTTGAAGCTACTGACTGAATGAAAGGAGCTGGCATCTCACTCTCTTTGAATCTTCTTTATCATGCTAGGATTAGCAGGAAAAAGCTAAAAATTTCAGAATTGCACCTTGCAATGTGGAGATATTACTGTTTGTGCATTTACAATATTCATTGATTTTTGCCATTGAAAAACATGTTTTTCATATACCAGAAATGTTTGAAGCTACTGACTGAATGAAAGGAGCTGGCATCTCACTCTCTTTGAATCTTCTTTATCATGCTAGGATTAGCAGGAAAAAGCTAAAAATTTCAGAATTGCACCGTGCAATGTGGAGATATTACTGTTTGTGCATTTACAATATTCATTGATTTTTGCCATTGAAAAACGTCCAGAAATGTTTGAAGCTACTGACTGAATGAAAGGAGCTGGCATCTCACTCTCTTTGAATCTTCTTTATCATGCTAGGATTAACAGGAAAAAGCTAAAAATTTCAGAATTGCACCGTGCAATGTGGAGATATTACTGTTTGTGCATTTACAATATTCATTGATTTTTGCCATTGAAAAACATGTTTTTCATATACCAGAAATGTTTGAAGCTACTGACTGAATGAAAGGAGCTGGCATCTCACTCTCTTTGAATCTTCTTTATCATGCTAGGATTAACAGGAAAAAGCTAAAAATTTCAGAATTGCACCTTGCAATGTGGAGATATTACTGTTTGTGCATTTACAATATTCATTGATTTTTGCCATTGAAAAACATGTTTTTCATATACCAGAAATGTTTGAAGCTACTGACTGAATGAAAGGAGCTGGCATCTCACTCTCTTTGAATCTTCTTTATCATGCTAGGATTAACAGGAAAAAGCTAAAAATTTCAGAATTGCACCTTGCAATGTGGAGATATTACTGTTTGTGCATTTACAATATTCATTGATTTTTGCCATTAAAAAACGTCCAGAAATGTTTGAAGCTACTGACTGAATGAAAGGAGCTGGCATCTCACTCTCTTTGAATCTTCTTTATCATGCTAGGATTAACAGGAAAAAGCTAAAAATTTCAGAATTGCACTGTGCAATGTGGAGATATTACTGTTTGTGCATTTACAATATTCATTGATTTTTGCCATTGAAAAACATGTTTTTCATATACCAGAAATGTTTGAAGCTACTGACTGAATGAAAGGAGCTGGCATCTCACTCTCTTTGAATCTTCTTTATCATGCTAGGATTAACAGGAAAAAGCTAAAAATTTCAGAATTGCACCGTGCAATGTGGAGATATTACTGTTTGTGCATTTACAATATTCATTGATTTTTGCCATTGAAAAACATGTTTTTCATATACCAGAAATGTTTGAAGCTACTGACTGAATGAAAGGAGCTGGCATCTCACTCTCTTTGAATCTTCTTTATCATGCTAGGATTAGCAGGAAAAAGCAAAAAATTTCAGAATTGCACCGTGCAATGTGGAGATATTACTGTTTGTGCATTTACAATATTCATTGATTTTTGCCATTGAAAAACGTCCAGAAATGTTTGAAGCTACTGACTGAATGAAAGGAGCTGGCATCTCACTCTCTTTGAATCTTCTTTATCATGCTAGGATTAACAGGAAAAAGCTAAAAATTTCAGAATTGCACCGTGCAATGTGGAGATATTACTGTTTGTGCATTTACAATATTCATTGATTTTTGCCATTGAAAAACATGTTTTTCATATACCAGAAATGTTTGAAGCTACTGACTGAATGAAAGGAGCTGGCATCTCACTCTCTTTGAATCTTCTTTATCATGCTAGGATTAGCAGGAAAAAGCAAAAAATTTCAGAATTGCACCTTGCAATGTGGAGATATTACTGTTTGTGCATTTACAATATTCATTGATTTTTGCCATTGAAAAACATGTTTTTCATATACCAGAAATGTTTGAAGCTACTGACTGAATGAAAGGAGCTGGCATCTCACTCTCTTTGAATCTTCTTTATCATGCTAGGATTAACAGGAAAAAGCTAAAAATTTCAGAATTGCACCTTGCAATGTGGAGATATTACTGTTTGTGCATTTACAATATTCATTGATTTTTGCCATTGAAAAACATGTTTTTCATATACCAGAAATGTTTGAAGCTACTGACTGAATGAAAGGAGCTGGCATTTCACTCTCTTTGAATCTTCTTTATCATGCTAGGATTAGCAGGAAAAAGCTAAAAATTTCAGAATTGCACCGTGCAATGTGGAGATATTACTGTTTGTGCATTTACAATATTCATTGATTTTTGCCATTGAAAAACATGTTTTTCACATACCAGAAATGTTTGAAGCTACTGACTGAATGAAAGGAGCTGGCATCTCACTCTCTTTGAATCTTCTTTATCATGCTAGGAATAGCAGGAAAAAGCTAAAAATTTCAGAATTGCACCGTGCAATGTGGAGATATTACTGTTTGTGCATTTACAATATTCATTGATTTTTGCCATTGAAAAACATGTTTTTCATATACCAGAAATGTTTGAAGCTACTGACTGAATGAAAGGAGCTGGCATCTCACTCTCTTTGAATCTTCTTTATCATGCTAGGATTAACAGGAAAAAGCTAAAAATTTCAGAATTGCACCTTGCAATGTGGAGATATTACTGTTTGTGCATTTACAATATTCATTGATTTTTGCCATTGAAAAACATGTTTTTCATATACCAGAAATGTTTGAAGCTACTGACTGAATGAAAGGAGCTGGCATCTCACTCTCTTTGAATCTTCTTTATCATGCTAGGATTAGCAGGAAAAAGCTAAAAATTTCAGAATTGCACCGTGCAATGTGGAGATATTACTGTTTGTGCATTTACAATATTCATTAATTTTTGCCATTGAAAAACATGTTTTTCATATACCAGAAATGTTTGAAGCTACTGACTGAATGAAAGGAGCTGGCATCTCACTCTCTTTGAATCTTCTTTATCATGCTAGGATTAGCAGGAAAAAGCTAAAAATTTCAGAATTGCACCGTGCAATGTGGAGATATTACTGTTTGTGCATTTACAATATTCATTGATTTTTGCCATTGAAAAACATGTTTTTCATATACCAGAAATGTTTGAAGCTACTGACTGAATGAAAGGAGCTGGCATCTCACTCTCTTTGAATCTTCTTTATCATGCTAGGATTAGCAGGAAAAAGCTAAAAATTTCAGAATTGCACCGTGCAATGTGGAGATATTACTGTTTGTGCATTTACAATATTCATTGATTTTTGCCATTGAAAAACATGTTTTTCATATACCAGAAATGTTTGAAGCTACTGACTGAATGAAAGGAGCTGGCATCTCACTCTCTTTGAATCTTCTTTATCATGCTAGGATTAACAGGAAAAAGCTAAAAATTTCAGAATTGCACCGTGCAATGTGGAGATATTACTGTTTGTGCATTTACAATATTCATTGATTTTTGCCATTGAAAAACATGTTTTTCATATACCAGAAATGTTTGAAGCTACTGACTGAATGAAAGGAGCTGGCATCTCACTCTCTTTGAATCTTCTTTATCATGCTAGGATTAGCAGGAAAAAGCAAAAAATTTCAGAATTGCACCGTGCAATGTGGAGATATTACTGTTTGTGCATTTACAATATTCATTGATTTTTGCCATTGAAAAACATGTTTTTCATATACCAGAAATGTTTGAAGCTACTGACTGAATGAAAGGAGCTGGCATCTCACTCTCTTTGAATCTTCTTTATCATGCTAGGATTAACAGGAAAAAGCAAAAAATTTCAGAATTGCACCGTGCAATGTGGAGATATTACTGTTTGTGCATTTACAATATTCATTGATTTTTGCCATTGAAAAACATGTTTTTCATATACCAGAAATGTTTGAAGCTACTGACTGAATGAAAGGACCTGGCATCTCACTCTCTTTGAATCTTCTTTATCATGCTAGGATTAACAGGAAAAAGCAAAAAATTTCAGAATTGCACCTTGCAATGTGGAGATATTACTGTTTGTGCATTTACAATATTCATTGATTTTTGCCATTGAAAAACATGTTTTTCATATACCAGAAATGTTTGAAGCTACTGACTGAATGAAAGGAGCTGGCATCTCACTCTCTTTGAATCTTCTTTATCATGCTAGGATTAACAGGAAAAAGCTAAAAATTTCAGAATTGCACCGTGCAATGTGGAGATATTACTGTTTGTGCATTTACAATATTCATTGATTTTTGCCATTGAAAAACATGTTTTTCATATACCAGAAATGTTTGAAGCTACTGACTGAATGAAAGGAGCTGGCATCTCACTCTCTTTGAATCTTCTTTATCATGCTAGGATTAGCAGGAAAAAGCTAAAAATTTCAGAATTGCACCTTGCAATGTGGAGATATTACTGTTTGTGCATTTACAATATTCATTGATTTTTGCCATTGAAAAACATGTTTTTCATATACCAGAAATGTTTGAAGCTACTGACTGAATGAAAGGAGCTGGCATCTCACTCTCTTTGAATCTTCTTTATCATGCTAGGATTAACAGGAAAAAGCTAAAAATTTCAGAATTGCACCGTGCAATGTGGAGATATTACTGTTTGTGCATTTACAATATTCATTGATTTTTGCCATTGAAAAACATGTTTTTCATATACCAGAAATGTTTGAAGCTACTGACTGAATGAAAGGAGCTGGCATCTCACTCTCTTTGAATCTTCTTTATCATGCTAGGATTAGCAGGAAAAAGCTAAAAATTTCAGAATTGCACCGTGCAATGTGGAGATATTACTGTTTGTGCATTTACAATATTCATTGATTTTTGCCATTGAAAAACGTCCAGAAATGTTTGAAGCTACTGACTGAATGAAAGGAGCTGGCATCTCACTCTCTTTGAATCTTCTTTATCATGCTAGGATTAGCAGGAAAAAGCTAAAAATTTCAGAATTGCACCTTGCAATGTGGAGATATTACTGTTTGTGCATTTACAATATTCATTGATTTTTGCCATTGAAAAACATGTTTTTCATATACCAGAAATGTTTGAAGCTACTGACTGAATGAAAGGAGCTGGCATCTCACTCTCTTTGAATCTTCTTTATCATGCTAGGATTAACAGGAAAAAGCAAAAAATTTCAGAATTGCACCGTGCAATGTGGAGATATTACTGTTTGTGCATTTACAATATTCATTGATTTTTGCCATTGAAAAACGTCCAGAAATGTTTGAAGCTACTGACTGAATGAAAGGAGCTGGCATCTCACTCTCTTTGAATCTTCTTTATCATGCTAGGATTAGCAGGAAAAAGCAAAAAATTTCAGAATTGCACCGTGCAATGTGGAGATATTACTGTTTGTGCATTTACAATATTCATTGATTTTTGCCATTGAAAAACATGTTTTTCATATACCAGAAATGTTTGAAGCTACTGACTGAATGAAAGGAGCTGGCATCTCACTCTCTTTGAATCTTCTTTATCATGCTAGGATTAACAGGAAAAAGCAAAAAATTTCAGAATTGCACCGTGCAATGTGGAGATATTACTGTTTGTGCATTTACAATATTCATTGATTTTTGCCATTGAAAAACATGTTTTTCATATACCAGAAATGTTTGAAGCTACTGACTGAATGAAAGGAGCTGGCATCTCACTCTCTTTGAATCTTCTTTATCATGGTAGGATTAACAGGAAAAAGCTAAAAATTTCAGAATTGCACCGTGCAATGTGGAGATATTACTGTTTGTGCATTTACAATATTCATTGATTTTTGCCATTGAAAAACATGTTTTTCATATACTAGAAATGTTTGAAGCTACTGACTGAATGAAAGGAGCTGGCATCTCACTCTCTTTGAATCTTCTTTATCATGCTAGGATTAACAGGAAAAAGCTAAAAATTTCAGAATTGCACTGTGCAATGTGGAGATATTACTGTTTGTGCATTTACAATATTCATTGATTTTTGCCATTGAAAAACATGTTTTTCATATACCAGAAATGTTTGAAGCTACTGACTGAATGAAAGGAGCTGGCATCTCACTCTCTTTGAATCTTCTTTATCATGCTAGGATTAGCAGGAAAAAGCTAAAAATTTCAGAATTGCACCGTGCAATGTGGAGATATTACTGTTTGTGCATTTACAATATTCATTGATTTTTGCCATTGAAAAACATCCAGAAATGTTTGAAGCTACTGACTGAATGAAAGGAGCTGGCATCTCACTCTCTTTGAATCTTCTTTATCATGCTAGGATTAGCAGGAAAAAGCAAAAAATTTCAGAATTGCACCTTGCAATGTGGAGATATTACTGTTTGTGCATTTACAATATTCATTGATTTTTGCCATTGAAAAACATGTTTTTCATATACCAGAAATGTTTGAAGCTACTGACTGAATGAAAGGAGCTGGCATCTCACTCTCTTTGAATCTTCTTTATCATGCTAGGATTAGCAGGAAAAAGCTAAAAATTTCAGAATTGCACCTTGCAATGTGGAGATATTACTGTTTGTGCATTTACAATATTCATTGATTTTTGCCATTGAAAAACATGTTTTTCATATACCAGAAATGTTTGAAGCTACTGACTGAATGAAAGGAGCTGGCATCTCACTCTCTTTGAATCTTCTTTATCATGCTAGGATTAACAGGAAAAAGCTAAAAATTTCAGAATTGCACCGTGCAATTTGGAGATATTACTGTTTGTGCATTTACAATATTCATTGATTTTTGCCATTGAAAAACATGTTTTTCATATACCAGAAATGTTTGAAGCTACTGACTGAATGAAAGGAGCTGGCATCTCACTCTCTTTGAATCTTCTTTATCATGCTAGGATTAACAGGAAAAAGCTAAAAATTTCAGAATTGCACCTTGCAATGTGGAGATATTACTGTTTGTGCATTTACAATATTCATTGATTTTTGCCATTGAAAAACGTCCAGAAATGTTTGAAGCTACTGACTGAATGAAAGGAGCTGGCATCTCACTCTCTTTGAATCTTCTTTATCATGCTAGGATTAGCAGGAAAAAGCAAAAAATTTCAGAATTGCACCGTGCAATGTGGAGATATTACTGTTTGTGCATTTACAATATTCATTGATTTTTGCCATTGAAAAACATGTTTTTCATATACCAGAAATGTTTGAAGCTACTGACTGAATGAAAGGAGCTGGCATCTCACTCTCTTTCAATCTTCTTTATCATGCTAGGATTAACAGGAAAAAGCTAAAAATTTCAGAATTGCACCTTGCAATGTGGAGATATTACTGTTTGTGCATTTACAATATTCATTGATTTTTGCCATTGAAAAACATGTTTTTCATATACCAGAAATGTTTGAAGCTACTGACTGAATGAAAGGAGCTTGCATCTCACTCTCTTTGAATCTTCTTTATCATGCTAGGATTAACAGGAAAAAGCTAAAAATTTCAGAATTGCACCTTGCAATGTGGAGATATTACTGTTTGTGCATTTACAATATTCATTGATTTTTGCCATTGAAAAACATGTTTTTCATATACCAGAAATGTTTGAAGCTACTGACTGAATGAAAGGAGCTGGCATCTCACTCTCTTTGAATCTTCTTTATCATGCTAGGATTAACAGGAAAAAGCTAAAAATTTCAGAATTGCACCGTGCAATGTGGAGATATTACTGTTTGTGCATTTACAATATTCATTGATTTTTGCCATTGAAAAACATGTTTTTCATATACCAGAAATGTTTGAAGCTACTGACTGAATGAAAGGAGCTGGCATCTCACTCTCTTTGAATCTTCTTTATCATGCTAGGATTAGCAGGAAAAAGCAAAAAATTTCAGAATTGCACCTTGCAATGTGGAGATATTACTGTTTGTGCATTTACAATATTCATTGATTTTTGCCATTGAAAAACATGTTTTTCATATACCAGAAATGTTTGAAGCTACTGACTGAATGAAAGGAGCTGGCATCTCACTCTCTTTGAATCTTCTTTATCATGCTAGGATTAGCAGGAAAAAGCTAAAAATTTCAGAATTGCACCTTGCAATGTGGAGATATTACTGTTTGTGCATTTACAATATTCATTGATTTTTGCCATTGAAAAACATGTTTTTCATATACCAGAAATGTTTGAAGCTACTGACTGAATGAAAGGAGCTGGCATCTCACTCTCTTTGAATCTTCTTTATCATGCTAGGATTAACAGGAAAAAGCTAAAAATTTCAGAATTGCACCGTGCAATGTGGAGATATTACTGTTTGTGCATTTACAATATTCATTGATTTTTGCCATTGAAAAACATGTTTTTCATATACCAGAAATGTTTGAAGCTACTGACTGAATGAAAGGAGCTGGCATCTCACTCTCTTTGAATCTTCTTTATCATGCTAGGATTAGCAGGAAAAAGCAAAAAATTTCAGAATTGCACCGTGCAATGTGGAGATATTACTGTTTGTGCATTTACAATATTCATTGATTTTTGCCATTGAAAAACGTCCAGAAATGTTTGAAGCTACTGACTGAATGAAAGGAGCTGGCATCTCACTCTCTTTGAATCTTCTTTATCATGCTAGGATTAGCAGGAAAAAGCAAAAAATTTCAGAATTGCACCGTGCAATGTGGAGATATTACTGTTTGTGCATTTACAATATTCATTGATTTTTGCCATTGAAAAACATGTTTTTCATATACCAGAAATGTTTGAAGCTACTGACTGAATGAAAGGAGCTGGCATCTCACTCTCTTTGAATCTTCTTTATCATGCTAGGATTAACAGGAAAAAGCAAAAAATTTCAGAATTGCACCGTGCAATGTGGAGATATTACTGTTTGTGCATTTACAATATTCATTGATTTTTGCCATTGAAAAACATGTTTTTCATATACCAGAAATGTTTGAAGCTACTGACTGAATGAAAGGAGCTGGCATCTCACTCTCTTTGAATCTTCTTTATCATGCTAGGATTAGCAGGAAAAAGCAAAAAATTTCAGAATTGCACCGTGCAATGTGGAGATATTACTGTTTGTGCATTTACAATATTCATTGATTTTTGCCATTGAAAAACATGTTTTTCATATACCAGAAATGTTTGAAGCTACTGACTGAATGAAAGGAGCTGGCATCTCACTCTCTTTGAATCTTCTTTATCATGCTAGGATTAGCAGGAAAAAGCTAAAAATTTCAGAATTGCACCTTGCAATGTGGAGATATTACTGTTTGTGCATTTACAATATTCATTGATTTTTGCCATTGAAAAACATGTTTTTCATATACCAGAAATGTTTGAAGCTACTGACTGAATGAAAGGAGCTGGCATCTCACTCTCTTTGAATCTTCTTTATCATGCTAGGATTAGCAGGAAAAAGCTAAAAATTTCAGAATTGCACCTTGCAATGTGGAGATATTACTGTTTGTGCATTTACAATATTCATTGATTTTTGCCATTGAAAAACGTCCAGAAATGTTTGAAGCTACTGACTGAATGAAAGGAGCTGGCATCTCACTCTCTTTGAATCTTCTTTATCATGCTAGGATTAGCAGGAAAAAGCTAAAAATTTCAGAATTGCACCGTGCAATGTGGAGATATTACTGTTTGTGCATTTACAATATTCATTGATTTTTGCCATTGAAAAACGTCCAGAAATGTTTGAAGCTACTGACTGAATGAAAGGAGCTGGCATCTCACTCTCTTTGAATCTTCTTTATCATGCTAGGATTAGCAGGAAAAAGCAAAAAATTTCAGAATTGCACCGTGCAATGTGGAGATATTACTGTTTGTGCATTTACAATATTCATTGATTTTTGCCATTGAAAAACATGTTTTTCATATACCAGAAATGTTTGAAGCTACTGACTGAATGAAAGGAGCTGGCATCTCACTCTCTTTGAATCTTCTTTATCATGCTAGGATTAGCAGGAAAAAGCAAAAAATTTCAGAATTGCACCGTGCAATGTGGAGATATTACTGTTTGTGCATTTACAATATTCATTGATTTTTGCCATTGAAAAACATGTTTTTCATATACCAGAAATGTTTGAAGCTACTGACTGAATGAAAGGAGCTGGCATCTCACTCTCTTTGAATCTTCTTTATCATGCTAGGATTAACAGGAAAAAGCAAAAAATTTCAGAATTGCACCGTGCAATGTGGAGATATTACTGTTTGTGCATTTACAATATTCATTGATTTTTGCCATTGAAAAACATGTTTTTCATATACCAGAAATGTTTGAAGCTACTGACTGAATGAAAGGAGCTGGCATCTCACTCTCTTTGAATCTTCTTTATCATGCTAGGATTAACAGGAAAAAGCAAAAAATTTCAGAATTGCACCTTGCAATGTGGAGATATTACTGTTTGTGCATTTACAATATTCATTGATTTTTGCCATTGAAAAACATGTTTTTCATATACCAGAAATGTTTGAAGCTACTGACTGAATGAAAGGAGCTGGCATCTCACTCTCTTTGAATCTTCTTTATCATGCTAGGATTAACAGGAAAAAGCTAAAAATTTCAGAATTGCACCGTGCAATGTGGAGATATTACTGTTTGTGCATTTACAATATTCATTGATTTTTGCCATTGAAAAACATGTTTTTCATATACCAGAAATGTTTGAAGCTACTGACTGAATGAAAGGAGCTGGCATCTCACTCTCTTTGAATCTTCTTTATCATGCTAGGATTAGCAGGAAAAAGCAAAAAATTTCAGAATTGCACCTTGCAATGTGGAGATATTACTGTTTGTGCATTTACAATATTCATTGATTTTTGCCATTGAAAAACATGTTTTTCATATACCAGAAATGTTTGAAGCTACTGACTGAATGAAAGGAGCTGGCATCTCACTCTCTTTGAATCTTCTTTATCATGCTAGGATTAGCAGGAAAAAGCTAAAAATTTCAGAATTGCACCTTGCAATGTGGAGATATTACTGTTTGTGCATTTACAATATTCATTGATTTTTGCCATTGAAAAACGTCCAGAAATGTTTGAAGCTACTGACTGAATGAAAGGAGCTGGCATCTCACTCTCTTTGAATCTTCTTTATCATGCTAGGATTAACAGGAAAAAGCTAAAAATTTCAGAATTGCACCGTGCAATGTGGAGATATTACTGTTTGTGCATTTACAATATTCATTGATTTTTGCCATTGAAAAACATGTTTTTCATATACCAGAAATGTTTGAAGCTACTGACTGAATGAAAGGAGCTGGCATCTCACTCTCTTTGAATCTTCTTTATCATGCTAGGATTAACAGGAAAAAGCTAAAAATTTCAGAATTGCACCTTGCAATGTGGAGATATTACTGTTTGTGCATTTACAATATTCATTGATTTTTGCCATTGAAAAACATGTTTTTCATATACCAGAAATGTTTGAAGCTACTGACTGAATGAAAGGAGCTGGCATCTCACTCTCTTTGAATCTTCTTTATCATGCTAGGATTAACAGGAAAAAGCTAAAAATTTCAGAATTGCACCTTGCAATGTGGAGATATTACTGTTTGTGCATTTACAATATTCATTGATTTTTGCCATTGAAAAACGTCCAGAAATGTTTGAAGCTACTGACTGAATGAAAGGAGCTGGCATCTCACTCTCTTTGAATCTTCTTTATCATGCTAGGATTAACAGGAAAAAGCTAAAAATTTCAGAATTGCACCGTGCAATGTGGAGATATTACTGTTTGTGCATTTACAATATTCATTGATTTTTGCCATTGAAAAACATGTTTTTCATATACCAGAAATGTTTGAAGCTACTGACTGAATGAAAGGAGCTGGCATCTCACTCTCTTTGAATCTTCTTTATCATGCTAGGATTAACAGGAAAAAGCTAAAAATTTCAGAATTGCACCGTGCAATGTGGAGATATTACTGTTTGTGCATTTACAATATTCATTGATTTTTACCATTGAAAAACATGTTTTTCATATACCAGAAATGTTTGAAGCTACTGACTGAATGAAAGGAGCTGGCATCTCACTCTCTTTGAATCTTCTTTATCATGCTAGGATTAGCAGGAAAAAGCAAAAAATTTCAGAATTGCACCTTGCAATGTGGAGATATTACTGTTTGTGCATTTACAATATTCATTGATTTTTGCCATTGAAAAACGTCCAGAAATGTTTGAAGCTACTGACTGAATGAAAGGAGCTGGCATCTCACTCTCTTTGAATCTTCTTTATCATGCTAGGATTAACAGGAAAAAGCTAAAAATTTCAGAATTGCACCTTGAAATGTGGAGATATTACTGTTTGTGCATTTACAATATTCATTGATTTTTGCCATTGAAAAACATGTTTTTCATATACCAGAAATGTTTGAAGCTACTGACTGAATGAAAGGAGCTGGCATCTCACTCTCTTTGAATCTTCTTTATCATGCTAGGATTAACAGGAAAAAGCTAAAAATTTCAGAATTGCACCGTGCAATGTGGAGATATTACTGTTTGTGCATTTACAATATTCATTGATTTTTGCCATTGAAAAACATGTTTTTCATATACCAGAAATGTTTGAAGCTACTGACTGAATGAAAGGAGCTGGCATCTCACTCTCTTTGAATCTTCTTTATCATGCTAGGATTAACAGGAAAAAGCTAAAAATTTCAGAATTGCACCTTGCAATGTGGAGATATTACTGTTTGTGCATTTACAATATTCATTGATTTTTGCCATTGAAAAACATGTTTTTCATATACCAGAAATGTTTGAAGCTACTGACTGAATGAAAGGAGCTGGCATCTCACTCTCTTTGAATCTTCTTTATCATGCTAGGATTAACAGGAAAAAGCTAAAAATTTCAGAATTGCACCGTGCAATGTGGAGATATTACTGTTTGTGCATTTACAATATTCATTGATTTTTGCCATTGAAAAACATGTTTTTCATATACCAGAAATGTTTGAAGCTACTGACTGAATGAAAGGAGCTGGCATCTCACTCTCTTTGAATCTTCTTTATCATGCTAGGATTAACAGGAAAAAGCTAAAAATTTCAGAATTGCACCTTGCAATGTGGAGATATTACTGTTTGTGCATTTACAATATTCATTGATTTTTTGCCATTGAAAAACGTCCAGAAATGTTTGAAGCTACTGACTGAATGAAAGGAGCTGGCATCTCACTCTCTTTGAATCTTCTTTATCATGCTAGGATTAGCAGGAAAAAGCAAAAAATTTCAGAATTGCACCGTGCAATGTGGAGATATTACTGTTTGTGCATTTACAATATTCATTGATTTTTGCCATTGAAAAACATGTTTTTCATATACCAGAAATGTTTGAAGCTACTGACTGAATGAAAGGAGCTGGCATCTCACTCTCTTTGAATCTTCTTTATCATGCTAGGATTAGCAGGAAAAAGCAAAAAATTTCAGAATTGCACCGTGCAATGTGGAGATATTACTGTTTGTGCATTTACAATATTCATTGATTTTTGCCATTGAAAAACATGTTTTTCATATACCAGAAATGTTTGAAGCTACTGACTGAATGAAAGGAGCTGGCATCTCACTCTTTTTGAATCTTCTTTATCATGCTAGGATTAGCAGGAAAAAGCAAAAAATTTCAGAATTGCACCTTGCAATGTGGAGATATTACTGTTTGTGCATTTACAATATTCATTGATTTTTGCCATTGAAAAACATGTTTTTCATATACCAGAAATGTTTGAAGCTACTGACTGAATGAAAGGAGCTGGCATCTCACTCTCTTTGAATCTTCTTTATCATGCTAGGATTAGCAGGAAAAAGCAAAAAATTTCAGAATTGCACCGTGCAATGTGGAGATATTACTGTTTGTGCATTTACAATATTCATTGATTTTTGCCATTGAAAAACGTCCAGAAATGTTTGAAGCTACTGACTGAATGAAAGGAGCTGGCATCTCACTCTCTTTGAATCTTCTTTATCATGCTAGGATTAACAGGAAAAAGCTAAAAATTTCAGAATTGCACCTTGCAATGTGGAGATATTACTGTTTGTGCATTTACAATATTCATTGATTTTTGCCATTGAAAAACGTCCAGAAATGTTTGAAGCTACTGACTGAATGAAAGGAGCTGGCATCTCACTCTCTTTGAATCTTCTTTATCATGCTAGGATTAACAGGAAAAAGCTAAAAATTTCAGAATTGCACCGTGCAATGTGGAGATATTACTGTTTGTGCATTTACAATATTCATTGATTTTTGCCATTGAAAAACATGTTTTTCATATACCAGAAATGTTTGAAGCTACTGACTGAATGAAAGGAGCTGGCATCTCACTCTCTTTGAATCTTCTTTATCATGCTAGGATTAACAGGAAAAAGCTAAAAATTTCAGAATTGCACCGTGCAATGTGGAGATATTACTGTTTGTGCATTTACAATATTCATTGATTTTTGCCATTGAAAAACATGTTTTTCATATACCAGAAATGTTTGAAGCTACTGACTGAATGAAAGGAGCTGGCATCTCACTCTCTTTGAATCTTCTTTATCATGCTAGGATTAACAGGAAAAAGCTAAAAATTTCAGAATTGCACCTTGCAATGTGGAGATATTACTGTTTGTGCATTTACAATATTCATTGATTTTTGCCATTGAAAAACGTCCAGAAATGTTTGAAGCTACTGACTGAATGAAAGGAGCTGGCATCTCACTCTCTTTGAATCTTCTTTATCATGCTAGGATTAACAGGAAAAAGCTAAAAATTTCAGAATTGCACCGTGCAATGTGGAGATATTACTGTTTGTGCATTTACAATATTCATTGATTTTTGCCATTGAAAAACATGTTTTTCATATACCAGAAATGTTTGAAGCTACTGACTGAATGAAAGGAGCTGGCATCTCACTCTCTTTGAATCTTCTTTATCATGCTAGGATTAACAGGAAAAAGCTAAAAATTTCAGAATTGCACGGTGCAATGTGGAGATATTACTGTTTGTGCATTTACAATATTCATTGATTTTTACCATTGAAAAACATGTTTTTCATATACCAGAAATGTTTGAAGCTACTGACTGAATGAAAGGAGCTGGCATCTCACTCTCTTTGAATCTTCTTTATCATGCTAGGATTAGCAGGAAAAAGCAAAAAATTTCAGAATTGCACCTTGCAATGTGGAGATATTACTGTTTGTGCATTTACAATATTCATTGATTTTTGCCATTGAAAAACGTCCAGAAATGTTTGAAGCTACTGACTGAATGAAAGGAGCTGGCATCTCACTCTCTTTGAATCTTCTTTATCATGCTAGGATTAACAGGAAAAAGCTAAAAATTTCAGAATTGCACCTTGAAATGTGGAGATATTACTGTTTGTGCATTTACAATATTCATTGATTTTTGCCATTGAAAAACATGTTTTTCATATACCAGAAATGTTTGAAGCTACTGACTGAATGAAAGGAGCTGGCATCTCACTCTCTTTGAATCTTCTTTATCATGCTAGGATTAACAGGAAAAAGCTAAAAATTTCAGAATTGCACCGTGCAATGTGGAGATATTACTGTTTGTGCATTTACAATATTCATTGATTTTTGCCATTGAAAAACATGTTTTTCATATACCAGAAATGTTTGAAGCTACTGACTGAATGAAAGGAGCTGGCATCTCACTCTCTTTGAATCTTCTTTATCATGCTAGGATTAACAGGAAAAAGCTAAAAATTTCAGAATTGCACCTTGCAATGTGGAGATATTACTGTTTGTGCATTTACAATATTCATTGATTTTTGCCATTGAAAAACATGTTTTTCATATACCAGAAATGTTTGAAGCTACTGACTGAATGAAAGGAGCTGGCATCTCACTCTCTTTGAATCTTCTTTATCATGCTAGGATTAACAGGAAAAAGCTAAAAATTTCAGAATTGCACCGTGCAATGTGGAGATATTACTGTTTGTGCATTTACAATATTCATTGATTTTTGCCATTGAAAAACATGTTTTTCATATACCAGAAATGTTTGAAGCTACTGACTGAATGAAAGGAGCTGGCATCTCACTCTCTTTGAATCTTCTTTATCATGCTAGGATTAACAGGAAAAAGCTAAAAATTTCAGAATTGCACCTTGCAATGTGGAGATATTACTGTTTGTGCATTTACAATATTCATTGATTTTTTGCCATTGAAAAACGTCCAGAAATGTTTGAAGCTACTGACTGAATGAAAGGAGCTGGCATCTCACTCTCTTTGAATCTTCTTTATCATGCTAGGATTAGCAGGAAAAAGCAAAAAATTTCAGAATTGCACCGTGCAATGTGGAGATATTACTGTTTGTGCATTTACAATATTCATTGATTTTTGCCATTGAAAAACATGTTTTTCATATACCAGAAATGTTTGAAGCTACTGACTGAATGAAAGGAGCTGGCATCTCACTCTCTTTGAATCTTCTTTATCATGCTAGGATTAGCAGGAAAAAGCAAAAAATTTCAGAATTGCACCGTGCAATGTGGAGATATTACTGTTTGTGCATTTACAATATTCATTGATTTTTGCCATTGAAAAACGTCCAGAAATGTTTGAAGCTACTGACTGAATGAAAGGAGCTGGCATCTCACTCTCTTTGAATCTTCTTTATCATGCTAGGATTAACAGGAAAAAGCTAAAAATTTCAGAATTGCACCTTGAAATGTGGAGATATTACTGTTTGTGCATTTACAATATTCATTGATTTTTGCCATTGAAAAACATGTTTTTCATATACCAGAAATGTTTGAAGCTACTGACTGAATGAAAGGAGCTGGCATCTCACTCTCTTTGAATCTTCTTTATCATGCTAGGATTAACAGGAAAAAGCTAAAAATTTCAGAATTGCACCGTGCAATGTGGAGATATTACTGTTTGTGCATTTACAATATTCATTGATTTTTGCCATTGAAAAACATGTTTTTCATATACCAGAAATGTTTGAAGCTACTGACTGAATGAAAGGAGCTGGCATCTCACTCTCTTTGAATCTTCTTTATCATGCTAGGATTAACAGGAAAAAGCTAAAAATTTCAGAATTGCACCTTGCAATGTGGAGATATTACTGTTTGTGCATTTACAATATTCATTGATTTTTGCCATTGAAAAACATGTTTTTCATATACCAGAAATGTTTGAAGCTACTGACTGAATGAAAGGAGCTGGCATCTCACTCTCTTTGAATCTTCTTTATCATGCTAGGATTAACAGGAAAAAGCTAAAAATTTCAGAATTGCACCGTGCAATGTGGAGATATTACTGTTTGTGCATTTACAATATTCATTGATTTTTGCCATTGAAAAACATGTTTTTCATATACCAGAAATGTTTGAAGCTACTGACTGAATGAAAGGAGCTGGCATCTCACTCTCTTTGAATCTTCTTTATCATGCTAGGATTAACAGGAAAAAGCTAAAAATTTCAGAATTGCACCTTGCAATGTGGAGATATTACTGTTTGTGCATTTACAATATTCATTGATTTTTTGCCATTGAAAAACGTCCAGAAATGTTTGAAGCTACTGACTGAATGAAAGGAGCTGGCATCTCACTCTCTTTGAATCTTCTTTATCATGCTAGGATTAGCAGGAAAAAGCAAAAAATTTCAGAATTGCACCGTGCAATGTGGAGATATTACTGTTTGTGCATTTACAATATTCATTGATTTTTGCCATTGAAAAACATGTTTTTCATATACCAGAAATGTTTGAAGCTACTGACTGAATGAAAGGAGCTGGCATCTCACTCTCTTTGAATCTTCTTTATCATGCTAGGATTAGCAGGAAAAAGCAAAAAATTTCAGAATTGCACCGTGCAATGTGGAGATATTACTGTTTGTGCATTTACAATATTCATTGATTTTTGCCATTGAAAAACATGTTTTTCATATACCAGAAATGTTTGAAGCTACTGACTGAATGAAAGGAGCTGGCATCTCACTCTTTTTGAATCTTCTTTATCATGCTAGGATTAGCAGGAAAAAGCAAAAAATTTCAGAATTGCACCTTGCAATGTGGAGATATTACTGTTTGTGCATTTACAATATTCATTGATTTTTGCCATTGAAAAACATGTTTTTCATATACCAGAAATGTTTGAAGCTACTGACTGAATGAAAGGAGCTGGCATCTCACTCTCTTTGAATCTTCTTTATCATGCTAGGATTAGCAGGAAAAAGCAAAAAATTTCAGAATTGCACCGTGCAATGTGGAGATATTACTGTTTGTGCATTTACAATATTCATTGATTTTTGCCATTGAAAAACGTCCAGAAATGTTTGAAGCTACTGACTGAATGAAAGGAGCTGGCATCTCACTCTCTTTGAATCTTCTTTATCATGCTAGGATTAACAGGAAAAAGCTAAAAATTTCAGAATTGCACCTTGCAATGTGGAGATATTACTGTTTGTGCATTTACAATATTCATTGATTTTTGCCATTGAAAAACGTCCAGAAATGTTTGAAGCTACTGACTGAATGAAAGGAGCTGGCATCTCACTCTCTTTGAATCTTCTTTATCATGCTAGGATTAACAGGAAAAAGCTAAAAATTTCAGAATTGCACCGTGCAATGTGGAGATATTACTGTTTGTGCATTTACAATATTCATTGATTTTTGCCATTGAAAAACATGTTTTTCATATACCAGAAATGTTTGAAGCTACTGACTGAATGAAAGGAGCTGGCATCTCACTCTCTTTGAATCTTCTTTATCATGCTAGGATTAACAGGAAAAAGCTAAAAATTTCAGAATTGCACCGTGCAATGTGGAGATATTACTGTTTGTGCATTTACAATATTCATTGATTTTTGCCATTGAAAAACATGTTTTTCATATACCAGAAATGTTTGAAGCTACTGACTGAATGAAAGGAGCTGGCATCTCACTCTCTTTGAATCTTCTTTATCATGCTAGGATTAACAGGAAAAAGCTAAAAATTTCAGAATTGCACCTTGCAATGTGGAGATATTACTGTTTGTGCATTTACAATATTCATTGATTTTTGCCATTGAAAAACGTCCAGAAATGTTTGAAGCTACTGACTGAATGAAAGGAGCTGGCATCTCACTCTCTTTGAATCTTCTTTATCATGCTAGGATTAACAGGAAAAAGCTAAAAATTTCAGAATTGCACCGTGCAATGTGGAGATATTACTGTTTGTGCATTTACAATATTCATTGATTTTTGCCATTGAAAAACATGTTTTTCATATACCAGAAATGTTTGAAGCTACTGACTGAATGAAAGGAGCTGGCATCTCACTCTCTTTGAATCTTCTTTATCATGCTAGGATTAACAGGAAAAAGCTAAAAATTTCAGAATTGCACGGTGCAATGTGGAGATATTACTGTTTGTGCATTTACAATATTCATTGATTTTTACCATTGAAAAACATGTTTTTCATATACCAGAAATGTTTGAAGCTACTGACTGAATGAAAGGAGCTGGCATCTCACTCTCTTTGAATCTTCTTTATCATGCTAGGATTAGCAGGAAAAAGCAAAAAATTTCAGAATTGCACCTTGCAATGTGGAGATATTACTGTTTGTGCATTTACAATATTCATTGATTTTTGCCATTGAAAAACGTCCAGAAATGTTTGAAGCTACTGACTGAATGAAAGGAGCTGGCATCTCACTCTCTTTGAATCTTCTTTATCATGCTAGGATTAACAGGAAAAAGCTAAAAATTTCAGAATTGCACCTTGAAATGTGGAGATATTACTGTTTGTGCATTTACAATATTCATTGATTTTTGCCATTGAAAAACATGTTTTTCATATACCAGAAATGTTTGAAGCTACTGACTGAATGAAAGGAGCTGGCATCTCACTCTCTTTGAATCTTCTTTATCATGCTAGGATTAACAGGAAAAAGCTAAAAATTTCAGAATTGCACCGTGCAATGTGGAGATATTACTGTTTGTGCATTTACAATATTCATTGATTTTTGCCATTGAAAAACATGTTTTTCATATACCAGAAATGTTTGAAGCTACTGACTGAATGAAAGGAGCTGGCATCTCACTCTCTTTGAATCTTCTTTATCATGCTAGGATTAACAGGAAAAAGCTAAAAATTTCAGAATTGCACCTTGCAATGTGGAGATATTACTGTTTGTGCATTTACAATATTCATTGATTTTTGCCATTGAAAAACATGTTTTTCATATACCAGAAATGTTTGAAGCTACTGACTGAATGAAAGGAGCTGGCATCTCACTCTCTTTGAATCTTCTTTATCATGCTAGGATTAACAGGAAAAAGCTAAAAATTTCAGAATTGCACCGTGCAATGTGGAGATATTACTGTTTGTGCATTTACAATATTCATTGATTTTTGCCATTGAAAAACATGTTTTTCATATACCAGAAATGTTTGAAGCTACTGACTGAATGAAAGGAGCTGGCATCTCACTCTCTTTGAATCTTCTTTATCATGCTAGGATTAACAGGAAAAAGCTAAAAATTTCAGAATTGCACCTTGCAATGTGGAGATATTACTGTTTGTGCATTTACAATATTCATTGATTTTTTGCCATTGAAAAACGTCCAGAAATGTTTGAAGCTACTGACTGAATGAAAGGAGCTGGCATCTCACTCTCTTTGAATCTTCTTTATCATGCTAGGATTAGCAGGAAAAAGCAAAAAATTTCAGAATTGCACCGTGCAATGTGGAGATATTACTGTTTGTGCATTTACAATATTCATTGATTTTTGCCATTGAAAAACATGTTTTTCATATACCAGAAATGTTTGAAGCTACTGACTGAATGAAAGGAGCTGGCATCTCACTCTCTTTGAATCTTCTTTATCATGCTAGGATTAGCAGGAAAAAGCAAAAAATTTCAGAATTGCACCGTGCAATGTGGAGATATTACTGTTTGTGCATTTACAATATTCATTGATTTTTGCCATTGAAAAACATGTTTTTCATATACCAGAAATGTTTGAAGCTACTGACTGAATGAAAGGAGCTGGCATCTCACTCTCTTTGAATCTTCTTTATCATGCTAGGATTAGCAGGAAAAAGCAAAAAATTTCAGAATTGCACCTTGCAATGTGGAGATATTACTGTTTGTGCATTTACAATATTCATTGATTTTTGCCATTGAAAAACATGTTTTTCATATACCAGAAATGTTTGAAGCTACTGACTGAATGAAAGGAGCTGGCATCTCACTCTCTTTGAATCTTCTTTATCATGCTAGGATTAGCAGGAAAAAGCAAAAAATTTCAGAATTGCACCGTGCAATGTGGAGATATTACTGTTTGTGCATTTACAATATTCATTGATTTTTGCCATTGAAAAACGTCCAGAAATGTTTGAAGCTACTGACTGAATGAAAGGAGCTGGCATCTCACTCTCTTTGAATCTTCTTTATCATGCTAGGATTAACAGGAAAAAGCTAAAAATTTCAGAATTGCACCGTGCAATGTGGAGATATTACTGTTTGTGCATTTACAATATTCATTGATTTTTGCCATTGAAAAACGTCCAGAAATGTTTGAAGCTACTGACTGAATGAAAGGAGCTGGCATCTCACTCTCTTTGAATCTTCTTTATCATGCTAGGATTAGCAGGAAAAAGCAAAAAATTTCAGAATTGCACCTTGCAATGTGGAGATATTACTGTTTGTGCATTTACAATATTCATTGATTTTTGCCATTGAAAAACATGTTTTTCATATACCAGAAATGTTTGAAGCTACTGACTGAATGAAAGGAGCTGGCATCTCACTCTCTTTGAATCTTCTTTATCATGCTAGGATTAGCAGGAAAAAGCAAAAAATTTCAGAATTGCACCTTGCAATGTGGAGATATTACTGTTTGTGCATTTACAATATTCATTGATTTTTGCCATTGAAAAACATGTTTTTCATATACCAGAAATGTTTGAAGCTACTGACTGAATGAAAGGAGCTGGCATCTCACTCTCTTTGAATCTTCTTTATCATGCTAGGATTAACAGGAAAAAGCTAAAAATTTCAGAATTGCACCTTGCAATGTGGAGATATTACTGTTTGTGCATTTACAATATTCATTGATTTTTGCCATTGAAAAACATGTTTTTCATATACCAGAAATGTTTGAAGCTACTGACTGAATGAAAGGAGCTGGCATCTCACTCTCTTTGAATCTTCTTTATCATGCTAGGATTAGCAGGAAAAAGCTAAAAATTTCAGAATTGCACCGTGCAATGTGGAGATATTACTGTTTGTGCATTTACAATATTCATTGATTTTTGCCATTGAAAAACATGTTTTTCATATACCAGAAATGTTTGAAGCTACTGACTGAATGAAAGGAGCTGGCATCTCACTCTCTTTGAATCTTCTTTATCATGCTAGGATTAGCATGAAAAAGCAAAAAATTTCAGAATTGCACCTTGCAATGTGGAGATATTACTGTTTGTGCATTTACAATATTCATTGATTTTTGCCATTGAAAAACATGTTTTTCATATACCAGAAATGTTTGAAGCTACTGACTGAATGAAAGGAGCTGGCATCTCACTCTCTTTGAATCTTCTTTATCATGCTAGGATTAACAGGAAAAAGCTAAAAATTTCAGAATTGCACCGTGCAATGTGGAGATATTACTGTTTGTGCATTTACAATATTCATTGATTTTTGCCATTGAAAAACGTCCAGAAATGTTTGAAGCTACTGACTGAATGAAAGGAGCTGGCATCTCACTCTCTTTGAATCTTCTTTATCATGCTAGGATTAACAGGAAAAAGCAAAAAATTTCAGAATTGCACCGTGCAATGTGGAGATATTACTGTTTGTGCATTTACAATATTCATTGATTTTTGCCATTGAAAAACATGTTTTTCATATACCAGAAATGTTTGAAGCTACTGACTGAATGAAAGGAGCTGGCATCTCACTCTCTTTGAATCTTCTTTATCATGCTAGGATTAGCAGGAAAAAGCAAAAAATTTCAGAATTGCACCTTGCAATGTGGAGATATTACTGTTTGTGCATTTACAATATTCATTGATTTTTGCCATTGAAAAACATGTTTTTCATATACCAGAAATGTTTGAAGCTACTGACTGAATGAAAGGAGCTGGCATCTCACTCTCTTTGAATCTTCTTTATCATGCTAGGATTAACAGGAAAAAGCTAAAAATTTCAGAATTGCACCGTGCAATGTGGAGATATTACTGTTTGTGCATTTACAATATTCATTGATTTTTGCCATTGAAAAACGTCCAGAAATGTTTGAAGCTACTGACTGAATGAAAGGAGCTGGCATCTCACTCTCTTTGAATCTTCTTTATCATGCTAGGATTAGCAGGAAAAAGCTAAAAATTTCAGAATTGCACCGTGCAATGTGGAGATATTACTGTTTGTGCATTTACAATATTCATTGATTTTTGCCATTGAAAAACGTCCAGAAATGTTTGAAGCTACTGACTGAATGAAAGGAGCTGGCATCTCACTCTCTTTGAATCTTCTTTATCATGCTAGGATTAGCAGGAAAAAGCAAAAAATTTCAGAATTGCACCTTGCAATGTGGAGATATTACTGTTTGTGCATTTACAATATTCATTGATTTTTGCCATTGAAAAACATGTTTTTCATATACCAGAAATGTTTGAAGCTACTGACTGAATGAAAGGAGCTGGCATCTCACTCTCTTTGAATCTTCTTTATCATGCTAGGATTAGCAGGAAAAAGCAAAAAATTTCAGAATTGCACCTTGCAATGTGGAGATATTACTGTTTGTGCATTTACAATATTCATTGATTTTTGCCATTGAAAAACATGTTTTTCATATACCAGAAATGTTTGAAGCTACTGACTGAATGAAAGGAGCTGGCATCTCACTCTCTTTGAATCTTCTTTATCATGCTAGGATTAACAGGAAAAAGCTAAAAATTTCAGAATTGCACCTTGCAATGTGGAGATATTACTGTTTGTGCATTTACAATATTCATTGATTTTTGCCATTGAAAAACATGTTTTTCATATACCAGAAATGTTTGAAGCTACTGACTGAATGAAAGGAGCTGGCATCTCACTCTCTTTGAATCTTCTTTATCATGCTAGGATTAGCAGGAAAAAGCTAAAAATTTCAGAATTGCACCGTGCAATGTGGAGATATTACTGTTTGTGCATTTACAATATTCATTGATTTTTGCCATTGAAAAACATGTTTTTCATATACCAGAAATGTTTGAAGCTACTGACTGAATGAAAGGAGCTGGCATCTCACTCTCTTTGAATCTTCTTTATCATGCTAGGATTAGCAGGAAAAAGCAAAAAATTTCAGAATTGCACCTTGCAATGTGGAGATATTACTGTTTGTGCATTTACAATATTCATTGATTTTTGCCATTGAAAAACATGTTTTTCATATACCAGAAATGTTTGAAGCTACTGACTGAATGAAAGGAGCTGGCATCTCACTCTCTTTGAATCTTCTTTATCATGCTAGGATTAACAGGAAAAAGCTAAAAATTTCAGAATTGCACCGTGCAATGTGGAGATATTACTGTTTGTGCATTTACAATATTCATTGATTTTTGCCATTGAAAAACGTCCAGAAATGTTTGAAGCTACTGACTGAATGAAAGGAGCTGGCATCTCACTCTCTTTGAATCTTCTTTATCGTGCTAGGATTAACAGGAAAAAGCAAAAAATTTCAGAATTGCACCGTGCAATGTGGAGATATTACTGTTTGTGCATTTACAATATTCATTGATTTTTGCCATTGAAAAACATGTTTTTCATATACCAGAAATGTTTGAAGCTACTGACTGAATGAAAGGAGCTGGCATCTCACTCTCTTTGAATCTTCTTTATCATGCTAGGATTAGCAGGAAAAAGCAAAAAATTTCAGAATTGCACCTTGCAATGTGGAGATATTACTGTTTGTGCATTTACAATATTCATTGATTTTTGCCACTGAAAAACATGTTTTTCATATACCAGAAATGTTTGAAGCTACTGACTGAATGAAAGGAGCTGGCATCTCACTCTCTTTGAATCTTCTTTATCATGCAAGGATTAACAGGAAAAAGCTAAAAATTTCAGAATTGCACCGTGCAATGTGGAGATATTACTGTTTGTGCATTTACAATATTCATTGATTTTTGCCATTGAAAAACGTCCAGAAATGTTTGAAGCTACTGACTGAATGAAAGGAGCTGGCATCTCACTCTCTTTGAATCTTCTTTATCATGCTAGGATTAGCAGGAAAAAGCAAAAAATTTCAGAATTGCACCGTGCAATGTGGAGATATTACTGTTTGTGCATTTACAATATTCATTGATTTTTGCCATTGAAAAACATGTTTTTCATATACCAGAAATGTTTGAAGCTACTGACTGAATGAAAGGAGCTGGCATCTCACTCTCTTTGAATCTTCTTTATCATGCTAGGATTAGCAGGAAAAAGCAAAAAATTTCAGAATTGCACCTTGCAATGTGGAGATATTACTGTTTGTGCATTTACAATATTCATTGATTTTTGCCATTGAAAAACATGTTTTTCATATACCAGAAATGTTTGAAGCTACTGACTGAATGAAAGGAGCTGGCATCTCACTCTCTTTGAATCTTCTTTATCATGCTAGGATTAGCAGGAAAAAGCAAAAAATTTCAGAATTGCACCGTGCAATGTGGAGATATTACTGTTTGTGCATTTACAATATTCATTGATTTTTGCCATTGAAAAACATGTTTTTCATATACCAGAAATGTTTGAAGCTACTGACTGAATGAAAGGAGCTGGCATCTCACTCTCTTTGAATCTTCTTTATCATGCTAGGATTAGCAGGAAAAAGCTAAAAATTTCAGAATTGCACCTTGCAATGTGGAGATATTACTGTTTGTGCATTTACAATATTCATTGATTTTTGCCATTGAAAAACATGTTTTTCATATACCAGAAATGTTTGAAGCTACTGACTGAATGAAAGGAGCTGGCATCTCACTCTCTTTGAATCTTCTTTATCATGCTAGGATTAGCAGGAAAAAGCTAAAAATTTCAGAATTGCACCTTGCAATGTGGAGATATTACTGTTTGTGCATTTACAATATTCATTGATTTTTGCCATTGAAAAACGTCCAGAAATGTTTGAAGCTACTGACTGAATGAAAGGAGCTGGCATCTCACTCTCTTTGAATCTTCTTTATCATGCTAGGATTAGCAGGAAAAAGCTAAAAATTTCAGAATTGCACCGTGCAATGTGGAGATATTACTGTTTGTGCATTTACAATATTCATTGATTTTTGCCATTGAAAAACATGTTTTTCATATACCAGAAATGTTTGAAGCTACTGACTGAATGAAAGGAGCTGGCATCTCACTCTCTTTGAATCTTCTTTATCATGCTAGGATTAACAGGAAAAAGCTAAAAATTCAGAATTGCACTTTGCAATGTGGAGATATTACTGATTGTGCATTTACAATATTCATTGATTTTTGCCATTGAAAAACGTCCAGAAATGTTTGAAGCTACTGACTGAATGAAAGGAGCTGGCATCTCACTCTCTTTGAATCTTCTTTATCATGCTAGGATTAGCAGGAAAAAGCAAAAAATTTCAGAATTGCACCGTGCAATGTGGAGATATTACTGTTTGTGCATTTACAATATTCATTGATTTTTGCCATTGAAAAACATGTTTTTCATATACCAGAAATGTTTGAAGCTACTGACTGAATGAAAGGAGCTGGCATCTCACTCTCTTTGAATCTTCTTTATCATGCTAGGATTAGCAGGAAAAAGCAAAAAATTTCAGAATTGCACCGTGCAATGTGGAGATATTACTGTTTGTGCATTTACAATATTCATTGATTTTTGCCATTGAAAACATGTTTTTCATATACCAGAAATGTTTGAAGCTACTGACTGAATGAAAGGAGCTGGCATCTCACTCTCTTTGAATCTTCTTTATCATGCTAGGATTAACAGGAAAAAGCAAAAAATTTCAGAATTGCACCGTGCAATGTGGAGATATTACTGTTTGTGCATTTACAATATTCATTGATTTTTGCCATTGAAAAACATGTTTTTCATATACCAGAAATGTTTGAAGCTACTGACTGAATGAAAGGAGCTGGCATCTCACTCTCTTTGAATCTTCTTTATCATGCTAGGATTAACAGGAAAAAGCAAAAAATTTCAGAATTGCACCTTGCAATGTGGAGATATTACTGTTTGTGCATTTACAATATTCATTGATTTTTGCCATTGAAAAACATGTTTTTCATATACCAGAAATGTTTGAAGCTACTGACTGAATGAAAGGAGCTGGCATCTCACTCTCTTTGAATCTTCTTTATCATGCTAGGATTAACAGGAAAAAGCTAAAAATTTCAGAATTGCACCGTGCAATGTGGAGATATTACTGTTTGTGCATTTACAATATTCATTGATTTTTGCCATTGAAAAACATGTTTTTCATATACCAGAAATGTTTGAAGCTACTGACTGAATGAAAGGAGCTGGCATCTCACTCTCTTTGAATCTTCTTTATCATGCTAGGATTAGCAGGAAAAAGCAAAAAATTTCAGAATTGCACCTTGCAATGTGGAGATATTACTGTTTGTGCATTTACAATATTCATTGATTTTTGCCATTGAAAAACATGTTTTTCATATACCAGAAATGTTTGAAGCTACTGACTGAATGAAAGGAGCTGGCATCTCACTCTCTTTGAATCTTCTTTATCATGCTAGGATTAACAGGAAAAAGCTAAAAATTTCAGAATTGCACCTTGCAATGTGGAGATATTACTGTTTGTGCATTTACAATATTCATTGATTTTTGCCATTGAAAAAACATGTTTTTCATATACCAGAAATGTTTGAAGCTACTGACTGAATGAAAGGAGCTGGCATCTCACTCTCTTTGAATCTTCTTTATCATGCTAGGATTAGCAGGAAAAAGCAAAAAATTTCAGAATTGCACCGTGCAATGTGGAGATATTACTGTTTGTGCATTTACAATATTCATTGATTTTTGCCATTGAAAAACATGTTTTTCATATACCAGAAATGTTTGAAGCTACTGACTGAATGAAAGGAGCTGGCATCTCACTCTCTTTGAATCTTCTTTATCATGCTAGGATTAGCAGGAAAAAGCAAAAAATTTCAGAATTGCACCTTGCAATGTGGAGATATTACTGTTTGTGCATTTACAATATTCATTGATTTTTGCCATTGAAAAACATGTTTTTTCATATACCAGAAATGTTTGAAGCTACTGACTGAATGAAAGGAGCTGGCATCTCACTCTCTTTGAATCTTCTTTATCATGCTAGGATTAGCAGGAAAAAGCAAAAAATTTCAGATTGCACCTTGCAATGTGGAGATATTACTGTTTGTGCATTTACAATATTCATTGATTTTTGCCATTGAAAAACGTCCAGAAATGTTTGAAGCTACTGACTGAATGAAAGGAGCTGGCATCTCACTCTCTTTGAATCTTCTTTATCATGCTAGGATTAACAGGAAAAAGCAAAAAATTTCAGAATTGCACCTTGCAATGTGGAGATATTACTGTTTGTGCATTTACAATATTCATTGATTTTTGCCATTGAAAAACATGTTTTTCATATACCAGAAATGTTTGAAGCTACTGACTGAATGAAAGGAGCTGGCATCTCACTCTCTTTGAATCTTCTTTATCATGCTAGGATTAGCAGGAAAAAGCAAAAAATTTCAGAATTGCACCTTGCAATGTGGAGATATTACTGTTTGTGCATTTACAATATTCATTGATTTTTGCCATTGAAAAACATGTTTTTCATATACCAGAAATGTTTGAAGCTACTGACTGAATGAAAGGAGCTGGCATCTCACTCTCTTTGAATCTTCTTTATCATGCTAGGATTAACAGGAAAAAGCTAAAAATTTCAGAATTGCACCGTGCAATGTGGAGATATTACTGTTTGTGCATTTACAATATTCATTGATTTTTGCCATTGAAAAACATGTTTTCATATACCAGAAATGTTTGAAGCTACTGACTGAATGAAAGGAGCTGGCATCTCACTCTCTTTGAATCTTCTTTATCATGCTAGGATTAGCAGGAAAAAGCAAAAAATTTCAGAATTGCACCTTGCAATGTGGAGATATTACTGTTTGTGCATTTACAATATTCATTGATTTTTGCCATTGAAAAACATGTTTTTCATATACCAGAAATGTTTGAAGCTACTGACTGAATGAAAGGAGCTGGCATCTCACTCTCTTTGAATCTTCTTTATCATGCTAGGATTAGCAGGAAAAAGCTAAAAATTTCAGAATTGCACCTTGCAATGTGGAGATATTACTGTTTGTGCATTTACAATATTCATTGATTTTTGCCATTGAAAAACATGTTTTTCATATACCAGAAATGTTTGAAGCTACTGACTGAATGAAAGGAGCTGGCATCTCACTCTCTTTGAATCTTCTTTATCATGCTAGGATTAACAGGAAAAAGCAAAAAATTTCAGAATTGCACCGTGCAATGTGGAGATATTACTGTTTGTGCATTTACAATATTCATTGATTTTTGCCATTGAAAAACATGTTTTTCATATACCAGAAATGTTTGAAGCTACTGACTGAATGAAAGGAGCTGGCATCTCACTCTCTTTGAATCTTCTTTATCATGCTAGGATTAGCAGGAAAAAGCAAAAAATTTCAGAATTGCACCTTGCAATGTGGAGATATTACTGTTTGTGCATTTACAATATTCATTGATTTTTGCCATTGAAAAACATGTTTTTCATATACCAGAAATGTTTGAAGCTACTGACTGAATGAAAGGAGCTGGCATCTCACTCTCTTTGAATCTTCTTTATCATGCTAGGATTAACAGGAAAAAGCTAAAAATTTCAGAATTGCACCGTGCAATGTGGAGATATTACTGTTTGTGCATTTACAATATTCATTGATTTTTGCCATTGAAAAACGTCCAGAAATGTTTGAAGCTACTGACTGAATGAAAGGAGCTGGCATCTCACTCTCTTTGAATCTTCTTTATCATGCTAGGATTAGCAGGAAAAAGCTAAAAATTTCAGAATTGCACCTTGCAATGTGGAGATATTACTGTTTGTGCATTTACAATATTCATTGATTTTTGCCATTGAAAAACATGTTTTTCATATACCAGAAATGTTTGAAGCTACTGACTGAATGAAAGGAGCTGGCATCTCACTCTCTTTGAATCTTCTTTACCATGCTAGGATTAACAGGAAAAAGCAAAAAATTTCAGAATTGCACCTTGCAATGTGGAGATATTACTGTTTGTGCATTTACAATATTCATTGATTTTTGCCATTGAAAAACATGTTTTTCATATACCAGAAATGTTTGAAGCTACTGACTGAATGAAAGGAGCTGGCATCTCACTCTCTTTGAATCTTCTTTATCATGCTAGGATTAACAGGAAAAAGCTAAAAATTTCAGAATTGCACCGTGCAATGTGGAGATATTACTGTTTGTGCATTTACAATATTCATTGATTTTTGCCATTGAAAAACATGTTTTTCATATACCAGAAATGTTTGAAGCTACTGACTGAATGAAAGGAGCTGGCATCTCACTCTCTTTGAATCTTCTTTATCATGCTAGGATTAACAGGAAAAAGCTAAAAATTTCAGAATTGCACCGTGCAATGTGGAGATATTACTGTTTGTGCATTTACAATATTCATTGATTTTTGCCATTGAAAAACATGTTTTTCATATACCAGAAATGTTTGAAGCTACTGACTGAATGAAAGGAGCTGGCATCTCACTCTCTTTGAATCTTCTTTATCATGCTAGGATTAGCAGGAAAAAGCAAAAAATTTCAGAATTGCACCTTGCAATGTGGAGATATTACTGTTTGTGCATTTACAATATTCATTGATTTTTGCCATTGAAAAACATGTTTTTCATATACCAGAAATGTTTGAAGCTACTGACTGAATGAAAGGAGCTGGCATCTCACTCTCTTTGAATCTTCTTTATCATGCTAGGATTAACAGGAAAAAGCAAAAAATTTCAGAATTGCACCTTGCAATGTGGAGATATTACTGTTTGTGCATTTACAATATTCATTGATTTTTGCCATTGAAAAACATGTTTTTCATATACCAGAAATGTTTGAAGCTACTGACTGAATGAAAGGAGCTGGCATCTCACTCTCTTTGAATCTTCTTTATCATGCTAGGATTAGCAGGAAAAAGCAAAAAATTTCAGAATTGCACCTTGCAATGTGGAGATATTACTGTTTGTGCATTTACAATATTCATTGATTTTTGCCATTGAAAAACATGTTTTTCATATACCAGAAATGTTTGAAGCTACTGACTGAATGAAAGGAGCTGGCATCTCACTCTCTTTGAATCTTCTTTATCATGCTAGGATTAACAGGAAAAAAGCTAAAAATTTCAGAATTGCACCGTGCAATGTGGAGATATTACTGTTTGTGCATTTACAATATTCATTGATTTTTGCCATTGAAAAACATGTTTTTCATATACCAGAAATGTTTGAAGCTACTGACTGAATGAAAGGAGCTGGCATCTCACTCTCTTTGAATCTTCTTTATCATGCTAGGATTAGCAGGAAAAAGCAAAAAATTTCAGAATTGCACCGTGCAATGTGGAGATATTACTGTTTGTGCATTTACAATATTCATTGATTTTTGCCATTGAAAAACATGTTTTTCATATACCAGAAATGTTTGAAGCTACTGACCGAATGAAAGGAGCTGGCATCTCACTCTCTTTGAATCTTCTTTATCATGCTAGGATTAGCAGGAAAAAGCTAAAAATTTCAGAATTGCACCTTGCAATGTGGAGATATTACTGTTTGTGCATTTACAATATTCATTGATTTTTGCCATTGAAAAACATGTTTTTCATATACCAGAAATGTTTGAAGCTACTGACTGAATGAAAGGAGCTGGCATCTCACTCTCTTTGAATCTTCTTTATCATGCTAGGATTAGCAGGAAAAAGCTAAAAATTTCAGAATTGCACCTTGCAATGTGGAGATATTACTGTTTGTGCATTTACAATATTCATTGATTTTTGCCATTGAAAAACGTCCAGAAATGTTTGAAGCTACTGACTGAATGAAAGGAGCTGGCATCTCACTCTCTTTGAATCTTCTTTATCATGCTAGGATTAGCAGGAAAAAGCTAAAAATTTCAGAATTGCACCGTGCAATGTGGAGATATTACTGTTTGTGCATTTACAATATTCATTGATTTTTGCCATTGAAAAACATGTTTTTCATATACCAGAAATGTTTGAAGCTACTGACTGAATGAAAGGAGCTGGCATCTCACTCTCTTTGAATCTTCTTTATCATGCTAGGATTAACAGGAAAAAGCTAAAAATTTCAGAATTGCACTTTGCAATGTGGAGATATTACTGTTTGTGCATTTACAATATTCATTGATTTTTGCCATTGAAAAACGTCCAGAAATGTTTGAAGCTACTGACTGAATGAAAGGAGCTGGCATCTCACTCTCTTTGAATCTTCTTTATCATGCTAGGATTAGCAGGAAAAAGCAAAAAATTTCAGAATTGCACCGTGCAATGTGGAGATATTACTGTTTGTGCATTTACAATATTCATTGATTTTTGCCATTGAAAAACATGTTTTTCATATACCAGAAATGTTTGAAGCTACTGACTGAATGAAAGGAGCTGGCATCTCACTCTCTTTGAATCTTCTTTATCATGCTAGGATTAGCAGGAAAAAGCAAAAAATTTCAGAATTGCACCATGCAATGTGGAGATATTACTGTTTGTGCATTTACAATATTCATTGATTTTTGCCATTGAAAAACATGTTTTTCATATACCAGAAATGTTTGAAGCTACTGACTGAATGAAAGGAGCTGGCATCTCACTCTCTTTGAATCTTCTTTATCATGCTAGGATTAACAGGAAAAAGCAAAAAATTTCAGAATTGCACCGTGCAATGTGGAGATATTACTGTTTGTGCATTTACAATATTCATTGATTTTTGCCATTGAAAAACATGTTTTTCATATACCAGAAATGTTTGAAGCTACTGACTGAATGAAAGGAGCTGGCATCTCACTCTCTTTGAATCTTCTTTATCATGCTAGGATTAACAGGAAAAAGCAAAAAATTTCAGAATTGCACCTTGCAATGTGGAGATATTACTGTTTGTGCATTTACAATATTCATTGATTTTTGCCATTGAAAAACATGTTTTTCATATACCAGAAATGTTTGAAGCTACTGACTGAATGAAAGGAGCTGGCATCTCACTCTCTTTGAATCTTCTTTATCATGCTAGGATTAACAGGAAAAAGCTAAAAATTTCAGAATTGCACCGTGCAATGTGGAGATATTACTGTTTGTGCATTTACAATATTCATTGATTTTTGCCATTGAAAAACATGTTTTTCATATACCAGAAATGTTTGAAGCTACTGACTGAATGAAAGGAGCTGGCATCTCACTCTCTTTGAATCTTCTTTATCATGCTAGGATTAACAGGAAAAAGCTAAAAATTTCAGAATTGCACAGTGCAATGTGGAGATATTACTGTTTGTGCATTTACAATATTCATTGATTTTTGCCATTGAAAAACATGTTTTTCATATACCAGAAATGTTTGAAGCTACTGACTGAATGAAAGGAGCTGGCATCTCACTCTCTTTGAATCTTCTTTATCATGCTAGGATTAGCAGGAAAAAGCAAAAAATTTCAGAATTGCACCTTGCAATGTGGAGATATTACTGTTTGTGCATTTACAATATTCATTGATTTTTGCCATTGAAAAACATGTTTTTCATATACCAGAAATGTTTGAAGCTACTGACTGAATGAAAGGAGCTGGCATCTCACTCTCTTTGAATCTTCTTTATCATGCTAGGATTAACAGGAAAAAGCTAAAAATTTCAGAATTGCACCTTGCAATGTGGAGATATTACTGTTTGTGCATTTACAATATTCATTCATTTTTGCCATTGAAAAACATGTTTTTCATATACCAGAAATGTTTGAAGCTACTGACTGAATGAAAGGAGCTGGCATCTCACTCTCTTTGAATCTTCTTTATCATGCTAGGATTAACAGGAAAAAGCTAAAAATTTCAGAATTGCACCTTGCAATGTGGAGATATTACTGTTTGTGCATTTACAATATTCATTGATTTTTGCCATTGAAAAACATGTTTTTCATATACCAGAAATGTTTGAAGCTACTGACTGAATGAAAGGAGCTGGCATCTCACTCTCTTTGAATCTTCTTTATCATGCTAGGATTAGCAGGAAAAAGCAAAAAATTTCAGAATTGCACCTTGCAATGTGGAGATATTACTGTTTGTGCATTTACAATATTCATTGATTTTTGCCATTGAAAAACATGTTTTTCATATACCAGAAATGTTTGAAGCTACTGACTGAATGAAAGGAGCTGGCATCTCACTCTCTTTGAATATTCTTTATCATGCTAGGATTAGCAGGAAAAAGCAAAAAATTTCAGAATTGCACCTTGCAATGTGGAGATATTACTGTTTGTGCATTTACAATATTCATTGATTTTTGCCATTGAAAAACGTCCAGAAATGTTTGAAGCTACTGACTGAATGAAAGGAGCTGGCATCTCACTCTCTTTGAATCTTCTTTATCATGCTAGGATTAACAGGAAAAAGCAAAAAATTTCAGAATTGCACCTTGCAATGTGGAGATATTACTGTTTGTGCATTTACAATATTCATTGATTTTTGCCATTGAAAAACATGTTTTTCATATACCAGAAATGTTTGAAGCTACTGACTGAATGAAAGGAGCTGGCATCTCACTCTCTTTGAATCTTCTTTATCATGCTAGGATTAGCAGGAAAAAGCAAAAAATTTCAGAATTGCACCTTGCAATGTGGAGATATTACTGTTTGTGCATTTACAATATTCATTGATTTTTGCCATTGAAAAACATGTTTTTCATATACCAGAAATGTTTGAAGCTACTGACTGAATGAAAGGAGCTGGCATCTCACTCTCTTTGAATCTTCTTTATCATGCTAGGATTAACAGGAAAAAGCTAAAAATTTCAGAATTGCACCGTGCAATGTGGAGATATTACTGTTTGTGCATTTACAATATTCATTGATTTTTGCCATTGAAAAACATGTTTTTCATATACCAGAAATGTTTGAAGCTACTGACTGAATGAAAGGAGCTGGCATCTCACTCTCTTTGAATCTTCTTTATCATGCTAGGATTAGCAGGAAAAAGCAAAAAATTTCAGAATTGCACCTTGCAATGTGGAGATATTACTGTTTGTGCATTTACAATATTCATTGATTTTTGCCATTGAAAAACATGTTTTTCATATACCAGAAATGTTTGAAGCTACTGACTGAATGAAAGGAGCTGGCATCTCACTCTCTTTGAATCTTATTTATCATGCTAGGATTAGCAGGAAAAAGCTAAAAATTTCAGAATTGCACCTTGCAATGTGGAGATATTACTGTTTGTGCATTTACAATATTCATTGATTTTTGCCATTGAAAAACATGTTTTTCATATACCAGAAATGTTTGAAGCTACTGACTGAATGAAAGGAGCTGGCATCTCACTCTCTTTGAATCTTCTTTATCATGCTAGGATTAACAGGAAAAAGCAAAAAATTTCAGAATTGCACCGTGCAATGTGGAGATATTACTGTTTGTGCATTTACAATATTCATTGATTTTTGCCATTGAAAAACATGTTTTTCATATACCAGAAATGTTTGAAGCTACTGACTGAATGAAAGGAGCTGGCATCTCACTCTCTTTGAATCTTCTTTATCATGCTAGGATTAGCAGGAAAAAGCAAAAAATTTCAGAATTGCACCTTGCAATGTGGAGATATTACTGTTTGTGCATTTACAATATTCATTGATTTTTGCCATTGAAAAACATGTTTTTCATATACCAGAAATGTTTGAAGCTACTGACTGAATGAAAGGAGCTGGCATCTCACTCTCTTTGAATCTTCTTTATCATGCTAGGATTAACAGGAAAAAGCTAAAAATTTCAGAATTGCACTGTGCAATGTGGAGATATTACTGTTTGTGCATTTACAATATTCATTGATTTTTGCCATTGAAAAACGTCCAGAAATGTTTGAAGCTACTGACTGAATGAAAGGAGCTGGCATCTCACTCTCTTTGAATCTTATTTATCATGCTAGGATTAACAGGAAAAAGCAAAAAATTTCAGAATTGCACCGTGCAATGTGGAGATATTACTGTTTGTGCATTTACAATATTCATTGATTTTTGCCATTGAAAAACATGTTTTTCATATACCAGAAATGTTTGAAGCTACTGACTGAATGAAAGGAGCTGGCATCTCACTCTCTTTGAATCTTCTTTATCATGCTAGGATTAGCAGGAAAAAGCAAAAAATTTCAGAATTGCACCTTGCAATGTGGAGATATTACTGTTTGTGCATTTACAATATTCATTGATTTTTGCCATTGAAAAACATGTTTTTCATATACCAGAAATGTTTGAAGCTACTGACTGAATGAAAGGAGCTGGCATCTCACTCTCTTTGAATCTTCTTTATCATGCTAGGATTAACAGGAAAAAGCTAAAAATTTCAGAATTGCACCGTGCAATGTGGAGATATTACTGTTTGTGCATTTACAATATTCATTGATTTTTGCCATTGAAAAACATGTTTTTCATATACCAGAAATGTTTGAAGCTACTGACTGAATGAAAGGAGCTGGCATCTCACTCTCTTTGAATCTTCTTTATCATGCTAGGATTAGCAGGAAAAAGCAAAAAATTTCAGAATTGCACCGTGCAATGTGGAGATATTACTGTTTGTGCATTTACAATATTCATTGATTTTTGCCATTGAAAAACGTCCAGAAATGTTTGAAGCTACTGACTGAATGAAAGGAGCTGGCATCTCACTCTCTTTGAATCTTCTTTATCATGCTAGGATTAACAGGAAAAAGCTAAAAAATTCAGAATTGCACCTTGCAATGTGGAGATATTACTGTTTGTGCATTTACAATATTCATTGATTTTTGCCATTGAAAAACATGTTTTTCATATACCAGAAATGTTTGAAGCTACTGACTGAATGAAAGGAGCTGGCATCTCACTCTCTTTGAATCTTCTTTATCATGCTAGGATTAACAGGAAAAAGCTAAAAATTTCAGAATTGCACCGTGCAATGTGGAGATATTACTGTTTGTGCATTTACAATATTCATTGATTTTTGCCATTGAAAAACATGTTTTTCATATACCAGAAATGTTTGAAGCTACTGACTGAATGAAAGGAGCTGGCATCTCACTCTCTTTGAATCTTCTTTATCATGCTAGGATTAGCAGGAAAAAGCAAAAAATTTCAGAATTGCACCGTGCAATGTGGAGATATTACTGTTTGTGCATTTACAATATTCATTGATTTTTGCCATTGAAAAACGTCCAGAAATGTTTGAAGCTACTGACTGAATGAAAGGAGCTGGCATCTCACTCTCTTTGAATCTACTTTATCATGCTAGGATTAACAGGAAAAAGTTAAAAATTTCAGAATTGCACCTTGCAATGTGGAGATATTACTGTTTGTGCATTTACAATATTCATTGATTTTTGCCATTGAAAAACATGTTTTTCATATACCAGAAATGTTTGAAGCTACTGACTGAATGAAAGGAGCTGGCATCTCACTCTCTTTGAATCTTCTTTATCATGCTAGGATTAGCAGGAAAAAGCAAAAAATTTCAGAATTGCACCGTGCAATGTGGAGATATTACTGTTTGTGCATTTACAATATTCATTGATTTTTGCCATTGAAAAACATGTTTTTCATATACCAGAAATGTTTGAAGCTACTGACTGAATGAAAGGAGCTGGCATCTCACTCTCTTTCAATCTTCTTTATCATGCTAGGATTAGCAGGAAAAAGCAAAAAATTTCAGAATTGCACCGTGCAATGTGGAGATATTACTGTTTGTGCATTTACAATATTCATTGATTTTTGCCATTGAAAAACGTCCAGAAATGTTTGAAGCTACTGACTGAATGAAAGGAGCTGGCATCTCACTCTCTTTGAATCTTCTTTATCATGCTAGGATTAGCAGGAAAAAGCTAAAAATTTCAGAATTGCACCGTGCAATGTGGAGATATTACTGTTTGTGCATTTACAATATTCATTGATTTTTGCCATTGAAAAACATGTTTTTCATATACCAGAAATGTTTGAAGCTACTGACTTAATGAAAGGAGCTGGCATCTCACTCTCTTTGAATCTTCTTTATCATGCTAGGATTAGCAGGAAAAAGCTAAAAATTTCAGAATTGCACCTTGCAATGTGGAGATATTACTGTTTGTGCATTTACAATATTCATTGATTTTTGCCATTGAAAAACATGTTTTTCATATACCAGAAATGTTTGAAGCTACTGACTGAATGAAAGGAGCTGGCATCTCACTCTCTTTGAATCTTCTTTATCATGCTAGGATTAGCAGGAAAAAGCAAAAAATTTCAGAATTGCACCGTGCAATGTGGAGATATTACTGTTTGTGCATTTACAATATTCATTGATTTTTGCCATTGAAAAACATGTTTTTCATATACCAGAAATGTTTGAAGCTACTGACTGAATGAAAGGAGCTGGCATCTCACTCTCTTTGAATCTTCTTTATCATGCTAGGATTAGCAGGAAAAAGCAAAAAATTTCAGAATTGCACCGTGCAATGTGGAGATATTACTGTTTGTGCATTTACAATATTCATTGATTTTTGCCATTGAAAAACGTCCAGAAATGTTTGAAGCTACTGACTGAATGAAAGGAGCTGGCATCTCACTCTCTTTGAATCTTCTTTATCATGCTAGGATTAGCAGGAAAAAGCTAAAAATTTCAGAATTGCACCGTGCAATGTGGAGATATTACTGTTTGTGCATTTACAATATTCATTGATTTTTGCCATTGAAAAACATGTTTTTCATATACCAGAAATGTTTGAAGCTACTGACTTAATGAAAGGAGCTGGCATCTCACTCTCTTTGAATCTTCTTTATCATGCTAGGATTAGCAGGAAAAAGCTAAAAATTTCAGAATTGCACCTTGCAATGTGGAGATATTACTGTTTGTGCATTTACAATATTCATTCATTTTTGCCATTGAAAAACATGTTTTTCATATACCAGAAATGTTTGAAGCTACTGACTGAATGAAAGGAGCTGGCATCTCACTCTCTTTGAATCTTCTTTATCATGCTAGGATTAGCAGGAAAAAGCTAAAAATTTCAGAATTGCACCGTGCAATGTGGAGATATTACTGTTTGTGCATTTACAATATTCATTGATTTTTGCCATTGAAAAACATGTTTTTCATATACCAGAAATGTTTGAAGCTACTGACTGAATGAAAGGAGCTGGCATCTCACTCTCTTTGAATCTTCTTTATCATGCTAGGATTAACAGGAAAAAGCAAAAAATTTCAGAATTGCACCGTGCAATGTGGAGATATTACTGTTTGTGCATTTACAATATTCATTGATTTTTGCCATGGAAAAACATGTTTTTCATATACCAGAAATGTTTGAAGCTACTGACTGAATGAAAGGAGCTGGCATCTCACTCTCTTTGAATCTTCTTTATCATGCTAGGATTAACAGGAAAAAGCTAAAAATTTCAGAATTGCACCTTGCAATGTGGAGATATTACTGTTTGTGCATTTACAATATTCATTGATTTTTGCCATTGAAAAACATGTTTTTCATATACCAGAAATGTTTGAAGCTACTGACTGAATGAAAGGAGCTGGCATCTCACTCTCTTTGAATCTTCTTTATCATGCTAGGATTAGCAGGAAAAAGCAAAAAATTTCAGAATTGCACCTTGCAATGTGGAGATATTACTGTTTGTGCATTTACAATATTCATTGATTTTTGCCATTGAAAAACGTCCAGAAATGTTTGAAGCTACTGACTGAATGAAAGGAGCTGGCATCTCACTCTCTTTGAATCTTCTTTATCATGCTAGGATTAGCAGGAAAAAGCTAAAAATTTCAGAATTGCACCTTGCAATGTGGAGATATTACTGTTTGTGCATTTACAATATTCATTCATTTTTGCCATTGAAAAACATGTTTTTCATATACCAGAAATGTTTGAAGCTACTGACTGAATGAAAGGAGCTGGCATCTCACTCTCTTTGAATCTTCTTTATCATGCTAGGATTAACAGGAAAAAGCTAAAAATTTCAGAATTGCACCGTGCAATGTGGAGATATTACTGTTTGTGCATTTACAATATTCATTGATTTTTGCCATTGAAAAACATGTTTTTCATATACCAGAAATGTTTGAAGCTACTGACTGAATGAAAGGAGCTGGCATCTCACTCTCTTTGAATCTTCTTTATCATGCTAGGATTAGCAGGAAAAAGCAAAAAATTTCAGAATTGCACCTTGCAATGTGGAGATATTACTGTTTGTGCATTTACAATATTCATTGATTTTTGCCATTGAAAAACATGTTTTTCATATACCAGAAATGTTTGAAGCTACTGACTGAATGAAAGGAGCTGGCATCTCACTCTCTTTGAATCTTATTTATCATGCTAGGATTAGCAGGAAAAAGCTAAAAATTTCAGAATTGCACCTTGCAATGTGGAGATATTACTGTTTGTGCATTTACAATATTCATTGATTTTTGCCATTGAAAAACATGTTTTTCATATACCAGAAATGTTTGAAGCTACTGACTGAATGAAAGGAGCTGGCATCTCACTCTCTTTGAATCTTCTTTATCATGCTAGGATTAACAGGAAAAAGCAAAAAATTTCAGAATTGCACCGTGCAATGTGGAGATATTACTGTTTGTGCATTTACAATATTCATTGATTTTTGCCATTGAAAAACATGTTTTTCATATACCAGAAATGTTTGAAGCTACTGACTGAATGAAAGGAGCTGGCATCTCACTCTCTTTGAATCTTCTTTATCATGCTAGGATTAGCAGGAAAAAGCAAAAAATTTCAGAATTGCACCTTGCAATGTGGAGATATTACTGTTTGTGCATTTACAATATTCATTGATTTTTGCCATTGAAAAACATGTTTTTCATATACCAGAAATGTTTGAAGCTACTGACTGAATGAAAGGAGCTGGCATCTCACTCTCTTTGAATCTTCTTTATCATGCTAGGATTAACAGGAAAAAGCTAAAAATTTCAGAATTGCACTGTGCAATGTGGAGATATTACTGTTTGTGCATTTACAATATTCATTGATTTTTGCCATTGAAAAACGTCCAGAAATGTTTGAAGCTACTGACTGAATGAAAGGAGCTGGCATCTCACTCTCTTTGAATCTTATTTATCATGCTAGGATTAACAGGAAAAAGCAAAAAATTTCAGAATTGCACCGTGCAATGTGGAGATATTACTGTTTGTGCATTTACAATATTCATTGATTTTTGCCATTGAAAAACATGTTTTTCATATACCAGAAATGTTTGAAGCTACTGACTGAATGAAAGGAGCTGGCATCTCACTCTCTTTGAATCTTCTTTATCATGCTAGGATTAGCAGGAAAAAGCAAAAAATTTCAGAATTGCACCTTGCAATGTGGAGATATTACTGTTTGTGCATTTACAATATTCATTGATTTTTGCCATTGAAAAACATGTTTTTCATATACCAGAAATGTTTGAAGCTACTGACTGAATGAAAGGAGCTGGCATCTCACTCTCTTTGAATCTTCTTTATCATGCTAGGATTAACAGGAAAAAGCTAAAAATTTCAGAATTGCACCGTGCAATGTGGAGATATTACTGTTTGTGCATTTACAATATTCATTGATTTTTGCCATTGAAAAACATGTTTTTCATATACCAGAAATGTTTGAAGCTACTGACTGAATGAAAGGAGCTGGCATCTCACTCTCTTTGAATCTTCTTTATCATGCTAGGATTAGCAGGAAAAAGCAAAAAATTTCAGAATTGCACCGTGCAATGTGGAGATATTACTGTTTGTGCATTTACAATATTCATTGATTTTTGCCATTGAAAAACGTCCAGAAATGTTTGAAGCTACTGACTGAATGAAAGGAGCTGGCATCTCACTCTCTTTGAATCTTCTTTATCATGCTAGGATTAACAGGAAAAAGCTAAAAAATTCAGAATTGCACCTTGCAATGTGGAGATATTACTGTTTGTGCATTTACAATATTCATTGATTTTTGCCATTGAAAAACATGTTTTTCATATACCAGAAATGTTTGAAGCTACTGACTGAATGAAAGGAGCTGGCATCTCACTCTCTTTGAATCTTCTTTATCATGCTAGGATTAACAGGAAAAAGCTAAAAATTTCAGAATTGCACCGTGCAATGTGGAGATATTACTGTTTGTGCATTTACAATATTCATTGATTTTTGCCATTGAAAAACATGTTTTTCATATACCAGAAATGTTTGAAGCTACTGACTGAATGAAAGGAGCTGGCATCTCACTCTCTTTGAATCTTCTTTATCATGCTAGGATTAGCAGGAAAAAGCAAAAAATTTCAGAATTGCACCGTGCAATGTGGAGATATTACTGTTTGTGCATTTACAATATTCATTGATTTTTGCCATTGAAAAACGTCCAGAAATGTTTGAAGCTACTGACTGAATGAAAGGAGCTGGCATCTCACTCTCTTTGAATCTACTTTATCATGCTAGGATTAACAGGAAAAAGTTAAAAATTTCAGAATTGCACCTTGCAATGTGGAGATATTACTGTTTGTGCATTTACAATATTCATTGATTTTTGCCATTGAAAAACATGTTTTTCATATACCAGAAATGTTTGAAGCTACTGACTGAATGAAAGGAGCTGGCATCTCACTCTCTTTGAATCTTCTTTATCATGCTAGGATTAGCAGGAAAAAGCAAAAAATTTCAGAATTGCACCGTGCAATGTGGAGATATTACTGTTTGTGCATTTACAATATTCATTGATTTTTGCCATTGAAAAACATGTTTTTCATATACCAGAAATGTTTGAAGCTACTGACTGAATGAAAGGAGCTGGCATCTCACTCTCTTTCAATCTTCTTTATCATGCTAGGATTAGCAGGAAAAAGCAAAAAATTTCAGAATTGCACCGTGCAATGTGGAGATATTACTGTTTGTGCATTTACAATATTCATTGATTTTTGCCATTGAAAAACGTCCAGAAATGTTTGAAGCTACTGACTGAATGAAAGGAGCTGGCATCTCACTCTCTTTGAATCTTCTTTATCATGCTAGGATTAGCAGGAAAAAGCTAAAAATTTCAGAATTGCACCGTGCAATGTGGAGATATTACTGTTTGTGCATTTACAATATTCATTGATTTTTGCCATTGAAAAACATGTTTTTCATATACCAGAAATGTTTGAAGCTACTGACTTAATGAAAGGAGCTGGCATCTCACTCTCTTTGAATCTTCTTTATCATGCTAGGATTAGCAGGAAAAAGCTAAAAATTTCAGAATTGCACCTTGCAATGTGGAGATATTACTGTTTGTGCATTTACAATATTCATTGATTTTTGCCATTGAAAAACATGTTTTTCATATACCAGAAATGTTTGAAGCTACTGACTGAATGAAAGGAGCTGGCATCTCACTCTCTTTGAATCTTCTTTATCATGCTAGGATTAGCAGGAAAAAGCAAAAAATTTCAGAATTGCACCGTGCAATGTGGAGATATTACTGTTTGTGCATTTACAATATTCATTGATTTTTGCCATTGAAAAACATGTTTTTCATATACCAGAAATGTTTGAAGCTACTGACTGAATGAAAGGAGCTGGCATCTCACTCTCTTTGAATCTTCTTTATCATGCTAGGATTAGCAGGAAAAAGCAAAAAATTTCAGAATTGCACCGTGCAATGTGGAGATATTACTGTTTGTGCATTTACAATATTCATTGATTTTTGCCATTGAAAAACGTCCAGAAATGTTTGAAGCTACTGACTGAATGAAAGGAGCTGGCATCTCACTCTCTTTGAATCTTCTTTATCATGCTAGGATTAGCAGGAAAAAGCTAAAAATTTCAGAATTGCACCGTGCAATGTGGAGATATTACTGTTTGTGCATTTACAATATTCATTGATTTTTGCCATTGAAAAACATGTTTTTCATATACCAGAAATGTTTGAAGCTACTGACTTAATGAAAGGAGCTGGCATCTCACTCTCTTTGAATCTTCTTTATCATGCTAGGATTAGCAGGAAAAAGCTAAAAATTTCAGAATTGCACCTTGCAATGTGGAGATATTACTGTTTGTGCATTTACAATATTCATTCATTTTTGCCATTGAAAAACATGTTTTTCATATACCAGAAATGTTTGAAGCTACTGACTGAATGAAAGGAGCTGGCATCTCACTCTCTTTGAATCTTCTTTATCATGCTAGGATTAGCAGGAAAAAGCTAAAAATTTCAGAATTGCACCGTGCAATGTGGAGATATTACTGTTTGTGCATTTACAATATTCATTGATTTTTGCCATTGAAAAACATGTTTTTCATATACCAGAAATGTTTGAAGCTACTGACTGAATGAAAGGAGCTGGCATCTCACTCTCTTTGAATCTTCTTTATCATGCTAGGATTAACAGGAAAAAGCAAAAAATTTCAGAATTGCACCGTGCAATGTGGAGATATTACTGTTTGTGCATTTACAATATTCATTGATTTTTGCCATGGAAAAACATGTTTTTCATATACCAGAAATGTTTGAAGCTACTGACTGAATGAAAGGAGCTGGCATCTCACTCTCTTTGAATCTTCTTTATCATGCTAGGATTAACAGGAAAAAGCTAAAAATTTCAGAATTGCACCTTGCAATGTGGAGATATTACTGTTTGTGCATTTACAATATTCATTGATTTTTGCCATTGAAAAACATGTTTTTCATATACCAGAAATGTTTGAAGCTACTGACTGAATGAAAGGAGCTGGCATCTCACTCTCTTTGAATCTTCTTTATCATGCTAGGATTAGCAGGAAAAAGCAAAAAATTTCAGAATTGCACCTTGCAATGTGGAGATATTACTGTTTGTGCATTTACAATATTCATTGATTTTTGCCATTGAAAAACGTCCAGAAATGTTTGAAGCTACTGACTGAATGAAAGGAGCTGGCATCTCACTCTCTTTGAATCTTCTTTATCATGCTAGGATTAGCAGGAAAAAGCTAAAAATTTCAGAATTGCACCGTGCAATGTGGAGATATTACTGTTTGTGCATTTACAATATTCATTGATTTTTGCCATTGAAAAACATGTTTTTCATATACCAGAAATGTTTGAAGCTACTGACTGAATGAAAGGAGCTGGCATCTCACTCTCTTTGAATCTTCTTTATCATGCTAGGATTAACAGGAAAAAGCTAAAAATTTCAGAATTGCACTTTGCAATGTGGAGATATTACTGTTTGTGCATTTACAATATTCATTGATTTTTGCCATTGAAAAACGTCCAGAAATGTTTGAAGCTACTGACTGAATGAAAGGAGCTGGCATCTCACTCTCTTTGAATCTTCTTTATCATGCTAGGATTAGCAGGAAAAAGCAAAAAATTTCAGAATTGCACCGTGCAATGTGGAGATATTACTGTTTGTGCATTTACAATATTCATTGATTTTTGCCATTGAAAAACATGTTTTTCATATACCAGAAATGTTTGAAGCTACTGACTGAATGAAAGGAGCTGGCATCTCACTCTCTTTGAATCTTCTTTATCATGCTAGGATTAGCAGGAAAAAGCAAAAAATTTCAGAATTGCACCGTGCAATGTGGAGATATTACTGTTTGTGCATTTACAATATTCATTGATTTTTGCCATTGAAAAACATGTTTTTCATATACCAGAAATGTTTGAAGCTACTGACTGAATGAAAGGAGCTGGCATCTCACTCTCTTTGAATCTTCTTTATCATGCTAGGATTAACAGGAAAAAGCAAAAAATTTCAGAATTGCACCGTGCAATGTGGAGATATTACTGTTTGTGCATTTACAATATTCATTGATTTTTGCCATTGAAAAACATGTTTTTCATATACCAGAAATGTTTGAAGCTACTGACTGAATGAAAGGAGCTGGCATCTCACTCTCTTTGAATCTTCTTTATCATGCTAGGATTAACAGGAAAAAGCAAAAAATTTCAGAATTGCACCTTGCAATGTGGAGATATTACTGTTTGTGCATTTACAATATTCATTGATTTTTGCCATTGAAAAACATGTTTTTCATATACCAGAAATGTTTGAAGCTACTGACTGAATGAAAGGAGCTGGCATCTCACTCTCTTTGAATCTTCTTTATCATGCTAGGATTAACAGGAAAAAGCTAAAAATTTCAGAATTGCACCGTGCAATGTGGAGATATTACTGTTTGTGCATTTACAATATTCATTGATTTTTGCCATTGAAAAACATGTTTTTCATATACCAGAAATGTTTGAAGCTACTGACTGAATGAAAGGAGCTGGCATCTCACTCTCTTTGAATCTTCTTTATCATGCTAGGATTAACAGGAAAAAGCTAAAAATTTCAGAATTGCACCGTGCAATGTGGAGATATTACTGTTTGTGCATTTACAATATTCATTGATTTTTGCCATTGAAAAACATGTTTTTCATATACCAGAAATGTTTGAAGCTACTGACTGAATGAAAGGAGCTGGCATCTCACTCTCTTTGAATCTTCTTTATCATGCTAGGATTAGCAGGAAAAAGCAAAAAATTTCAGAATTGCACCTTGCAATGTGGAGATATTACTGTTTGTGCATTTACAATATTCATTGATTTTTGCCATTGAAAAACATGTTTTTCATATACCAGAAATGTTTGAAGCTACTGACTGAATGAAAGGAGCTGGCATCTCACTCTCTTTGAATCTTCTTTATCATGCTAGGATTAACAGGAAAAAGCTAAAAATTTCAGAATTGCACCTTGCAATGTGGAGATATTACTGTTTGTGCATTTACAATATTCATTGATTTTTGCCATTGAAAAACATGTTTTTCATATACCAGAAATGTTTGAAGCTACTGACTGAATGAAAGGAGCTGGCATCTCACTCTCTTTGAATCTTCTTTATCATGCTAGGATTAACAGGAAAAAGCTAAAAATTTCAGAATTGCACCTTGCAATGTGGAGATATTACTGTTTGTGCATTTACAATATTCATTGATTTTTGCCATTGAAAAACATGTTTTTCATATACCAGAAATGTTTGAAGCTACTGACTGAATGAAAGGAGCTGGCATCTCACTCTCTTTGAATCTTCTTTATCATGCTAGGATTAGCAGGAAAAAGCAAAAAATTTCAGAATTGCACCTTGCAATGTGGAGATATTACTGTTTGTGCATTTACAATATTCATTGATTTTTGCCATTGAAAAACATGTTTTTCATATACCAGAAATGTTTGAAGCTACTGACTGAATGAAAGGAGCTGGCATCTCACTCTCTTTGAATCTTCTTTATCATGCTAGGATTAGCAGGAAAAAGCAAAAAATTTCAGAATTGCACCTTGCAATGTGGAGATATTACTGTTTGTGCATTTACAATATTCATTGATTTTTGCCATTGAAAAACGTCCAGAAATGTTTGAAGCTACTGACTGAATGAAAGGAGCTGGCATCTCACTCTCTTTGAATCTTCTTTATCATGCTAGGATTAACAGGAAAAAGCAAAAAATTTCAGAATTGCACCTTGCAATGTGGAGATATTACTGTTTGTGCATTTACAATATTCATTGATTTTTGCCATTGAAAAACATGTTTTTCATATACCAGAAATGTTTGAAGCTACTGACTGAATGAAAGGAGCTGGCATCTCACTCTCTTTGAATCTTCTTTATCATGCTAGGATTAGCAGGAAAAAGCAAAAAATTTCAGAATTGCACCTTGCAATGTGGAGATATTACTGTTTGTGCATTTACAATATTCATTGATTTTTGCCATTGAAAAACATGTTTTTCATATACCAGAAATGTTTGAAGCTACTGACTGAATGAAAGGAGCTGGCATCTCACTCTCTTTGAATCTTCTTTATCATGCTAGGATTAACAGGAAAAAGCTAAAAATTTCAGAATTGCACCGTGCAATGTGGAGATATTACTGTTTGTGCATTTACAATATTCATTGATTTTTGCCATTGAAAAACATGTTTTTCATATACCAGAAATGTTTGAAGCTACTGACTGAATGAAAGGAGCTGGCATCTCACTCTCTTTGAATCTTCTTTATCATGCTAGGATTAGCAGGAAAAAGCAAAAAATTTCAGAATTGCACCTTGCAATGTGGAGATATTACTGTTTGTGCATTTACAATATTCATTGATTTTTGCCATTGAAAAACATGTTTTTCATATACCAGAAATGTTTGAAGCTACTGACTGAATGAAAGGAGCTGGCATCTCACTCTCTTTGAATCTTCTTTATCATGCTAGGATTAACAGGAAAAAGCTAAAAATTTCAGAATTGCACCTTGCAATGTGGAGATATTACTGTTTGTGCATTTACAATATTCATTGATTTTTGCCATTGAAAAACATGTTTTTCATATACCAGAAATGTTTGAAGCTACTGACTGAATGAAAGGAGCTGGCATCTCACTCTCTTTGAATCTTCTTTATCATGCTAGGATTAACAGGAAAAAGCTAAAAATTTCAGAATTGCACCTTGCAATGTGGAGATATTACTGTTTGTGCATTTACAATATTCATTGATTTTTGCCATTGAAAAACATGTTTTTCATATACCAGAAATGTTTGAAGCTACTGACTGAATGAAAGGAGCTGGCATCTCACTCTCTTTGAATCTTCTTTATCATGCTAGGATTAACAGGAAAAAGCTAAAAATTTCAGAATTGCACCTTGCAATGTGGAGATATTACTGTTTGTGCATTTACAATATTCATTGATTTTTGCCATTGAAAAACATGTTTTTCATATACCAGAAATGTTTGAAGCTACTGACTGAATGAAAGGAGCTGGCATCTCACTCTCTTTGAATCTTCTTTATCATGCTAGGATTAGCAGGAAAAAGCAAAAAATTTCAGAATTGCACCTTGCAATGTGGAGATATTACTGTTTGTGCATTTACAATATTCATTGATTTTTGCCATTGAAAAACATGTTTTTCATATACCAGAAATGTTTGAAGCTACTGACTGAATGAAAGGAGCTGGCATCTCACTCTCTTTGAATCTTCTTTATCATGCTAGGATTAACAGGAAAAAGCTAAAAATTTCAGAATTGCACCTTGCAATGTGGAGATATTACTGTTTGTGCATTTACAATATTCATTGATTTTTGCCATTGAAAAACATGTTTTTCATATACCAGAAATGTTTGAAGCTACTGACTGAATGAAAGGAGCTGGCATCTCACTCTCTTTGAATCTTCTTTATCATGCTAGGATTAACAGGAAAAAGCTAAAAATTTCAGAATTGCACCTTGCAATGTGGAGATATTACTGTTTGTGCATTTACAATATTCATTGATTTTTGCCATTGAAAAACATGTTTTTCATATACCAGAAATGTTTGAAGCTACTGACTGAATGAAAGGAGCTGGCATCTCACTCTCTTTGAATCTTCTTTATCATGCTAGGATTAGCAGGAAAAAGCAAAAAATTTCAGAATTGCACCTTGCAATGTGGAGATATTACTGTTTGTGCATTTACAATATTCATTGATTTTTGCCATTGAAAAACATGTTTTTCATATACCAGAAATGTTTGAAGCTACTGACTGAATGAAAGGAGCTGGCATCTCACTCTCTTTGAATCTTCTTTATCATGCTAGGATTAGCAGGAAAAAGCAAAAAATTTCAGAATTGCACCTTGCAATGTGGAGATATTACTGTTTGTGCATTTACAATATTCATTGATTTTTGCCATTGAAAAACGTCCAGAAATGTTTGAAGCTACTGACTGAATGAAAGGAGCTGGCATCTCACTCTCTTTGAATCTTCTTTATCATGCTAGGATTAACAGGAAAAAGCAAAAAATTTCAGAATTGCACCTTGCAATGTGGAGATATTACTGTTTGTGCATTTACAATATTCATTGATTTTTGCCATTGAAAAACATGTTTTTCATATACCAGAAATGTTTGAAGCTACTGACTGAATGAAAGGAGCTGGCATCTCACTCTCTTTGAATCTTCTTTATCATGCTAGGATTAGCAGGAAAAAGCAAAAAATTTCAGAATTGCACCTTGCAATGTGGAGATATTACTGTTTGTGCATTTACAATATTCATTGATTTTTGCCATTGAAAAACATGTTTTTCATATACCAGAAATGTTTGAAGCTACTGACTGAATGAAAGGAGCTGGCATCTCACTCTCTTTGAATCTTCTTTATCATGCTAGGATTAACAGGAAAAAGCTAAAAATTTCAGAATTGCACCGTGCAATGTGGAGATATTACTGTTTGTGCATTTACAATATTCATTGATTTTTGCCATTGAAAAACATGTTTTTCATATACCAGAAATGTTTGAAGCTACTGACTGAATGAAAGGAGCTGGCATCTCACTCTCTTTGAATCTTCTTTATCATGCTAGGATTAGCAGGAAAAAGCAAAAAATTTCAGAATTGCACCTTGCAATGTGGAGATATTACTGTTTGTGCATTTACAATATTCATTGATTTTTGCCATTGAAAAACATGTTTTTCATATACCAGAAATGTTTGAAGCTACTGACTGAATGAAAGGAGCTGGCATCTCACTCTCTTTGAATCTTCTTTATCATGCTAGGATTAACAGGAAAAAGCTAAAAATTTCAGAATTGCACCTTGCAATGTGGAGATATTACTGTTTGTGCATTTACAATATTCATTGATTTTTGCCATTGAAAAACATGTTTTTCATATACCAGAAATGTTTGAAGCTACTGACTGAATGAAAGGAGCTGGCATCTCACTCTCTTTGAATCTTCTTTATCATGCTAGGATTAACAGGAAAAAGCTAAAAATTTCAGAATTGCACCTTGCAATGTGGAGATATTACTGTTTGTGCATTTACAATATTCATTGATTTTTGCCATTGAAAAACATGTTTTTCATATACCAGAAATGTTTGAAGCTACTGACTGAATGAAAGGAGCTGGCATCTCACTCTCTTTGAATCTTCTTTATCATGCTAGGATTAGCAGGAAAAAGCAAAAAATTTCAGAATTGCACCTTGCAATGTGGAGATATTACTGTTTGTGCATTTACAATATTCATTGATTTTTGCCATTGAAAAACATGTTTTTCATATACCAGAAATGTTTGAAGCTACTGACTGAATGAAAGGAGCTGGCATCTCACTCTCTTTGAATCTTCTTTATCATGCTAGGATTAGCAGGAAAAAGCAAAAAATTTCAGAATTGCACCTTGCAATGTGGAGATATTACTGTTTGTGCATTTACAATATTCATTGATTTTTGCCATTGAAAAACAGTTTTTCAGAACCAGAAATGTTTGAAGCTACTGACTGAATGAAAGGAGCTGGCATCTCACTCTCTTTGAATCTTCTTTATCATGCTAGGATTAACAGGAAAAAGCAAAAAATTTCAGAATTGCACCTTGCAATGTGGAGATATTACTGTTTGTGCATTTACAATATTCATTGATTTTTGCCATTGAAAAACATGTTTTTCATATACCAGAAATGTTTGAAGCTACTGACTGAATGAAAGGAGCTGGCATCTCACTCTCTTTGAATCTTCTTTATCATGCTAGGATTAGCAGGAAAAAGCAAAAAATTTCAGAATTGCACCTTGCAATGTGGAGATATTACTGTTTGTGCATTTACAATATTCATTGATTTTTGCCATTGAAAAACATGTTTTTCATATACCAGAAATGTTTGAAGCTACTGACTGAATGAAAGGAGCTGGCATCTCACTCTCTTTGAATCTTCTTTATCATGCTAGGATTAACAGGAAAAAGCTAAAAATTTCAGAATTGCACCGTGCAATGTGGAGATATTACTGTTTGTGCATTTACAATATTCATTGATTTTTGCCATTGAAAAACATGTTTTTCATATACCAGAAATGTTTGAAGCTACTGACTGAATGAAAGGAGCTGGCATCTCACTCTCTTTGAATCTTCTTTATCATGCTAGGATTAGCAGGAAAAAGCAAAAAATTTCAGAATTGCACCTTGCAATGTGGAGATATTACTGTTTGTGCATTTACAATATTCATTGATTTTTGCCATTGAAAAACATGTTTTTTATACCAGAAATGTTTGAAGCTACTGACTGAATGAAAGGAGCTGGCATCTCACTCTCTTTGAATCTTCTTTATCATGCTAGGATTAGCAGGAAAAAGCAAAAAATTTCAGAATTGCACCGTGCAATGTGGAGATATTACTGTTTGTGCATTTACAATATTCATTGATTTTTGCCCTTGAAAAACGTCCAGAAATGTTTGAAGCTACTGACTGAATGAAAGGAGCTGGCATCTCACTCTCTTTGAATCTTCTTTATCATGCTAGGATTAACAGGAAAAAGCAAAAAATTTCAGAATTGCACCTTGCAATGTGGAGATATTACTGTTTGTGCATTTACAATATTCATTGATTTTTGCCATTGAAAAACATGTTTTTCATATACCAGAAATGTTTGAAGCTACTGACTGAATGAAAGGAGCTGGCATCTCACTCTCTTTGAATCTTCTTTATCATGCTAGGATTAGCAGGAAAAAGCAAAAAATTTCAGAATTGCACCGTGCAATGTGGAGATATTACTGTTTGTGCATTTACAATATTCATTGATTTTGCCATTGAAAAACATGTTTTTCATATACCAGAAATGTTTGAAGCTACTGACTGAATGAAAGGAGCTGGCATCTCACTCTCTTTGAATCTTCTTTATCATGCTAGGATTAGCAGGAAAAAGCAAAAATTTCAGAATTGCACCGTGCAATGTGGAGATATTACTGTTTGTGCATTTACAATATTCATTGATTTTTGCCATTGAAAAACGTCCAGAAATGTTTGAAGCTACTGACTGAATGAAAGGAGCTGGCATCTCACTCTCTTTGAATCTTCTTTATCATGCTAGGATTAGCAGGAAAAAGCTAAAAATTTCAGAATTGCACCGTGCAATGTGGAGATATTACTGTTTGTGCATTTACAATATTCATTGATTTTTGCCATTGAAAAACATGTTTTTCATATACCAGAAATGTTTGAAGCTACTGACTGAATGAAAGGAGCTGGCATCTCACTCTCTTTGAATCTTCTTTATCATGCTAGGATTAGCAGGAAAAAGCTAAAAATTTCAGAATTGCACCTTGCAATGTGGAGATATTACTGTTTGTGCATTTACAATATTCATTGATTTTTGCCATTGAAAAACATGTTTTTCATATACCAGAAATGTTTGAAGCTACTGACTGAATGAAAGGAGCTGGCATCTCACTCTCTTTGAATCTTCTTTATCATGCTAGGATTAGCAGGAAAAAGCTAAAAATTTCAGAATTGCACCGTGCAATGTGGAGATATTACTGTTTGTGCATTTACAATATTCATTGATTTTTGCCATTGAAAAACATGTTTTTCATATACCAGAAATGTTTGAAGCTACTGACTGAATGAAAGGAGCTGGCATCTCACTCTCTTTGAATCTTCTTTATCATGCTAGGATTAACAGGAAAAAGCAAAAAATTTCAGAATTGCACCGTGCAATGTGGAGATATTACTGTTTGTGCATTTACAATATTCATTGATTTTTGCCATTGAAAAACATGTTTTTCATATACCAGAAATGTTTGAAGCTACTGACTGAATGAAAGGAGCTGGCATCTCACTCTCTTTGAATCTTCTTTATCATGCTAGGATTAACAGGAAAAAGCTAAAAATTTCAGAATTGCACCTTGCAATGTGGAGATATTACTGTTTGTGCATTTACAATATTCATTGATTTTTGCCATTGAAAAACATGTTTTTCATATACCAGAAATGTTTGAAGCTACTGACTGAATGAAAGGAGCTGGCATCTCACTCTCTTTGAATCTTCTTTATCATGCTAGGATTAGCAGGAAAAAGCAAAAAATTTCAGAATTGCACCTTGCAATGTGGAGATATTACTGTTTGTGCATTTACAATATTCATTGATTTTTGCCATTGAAAAACGTCCAGAAATGTTTGAAGCTACTGACTGAATGAAAGGAGCTGGCATCTCACTCTCTTTGAATCTTCTTTATCATGCTAGGATTAGCAGGAAAAAGCAAAAAATTTCAGAATTGCACCGTGCAATGTGGAGATATTACTGTTTGTGCATTTACAATATTCATTGATTTTTGCCATTGAAAAACATGTTTTTCATATACCAGAAATGTTTGAAGCTACTGACTGAATGAAAGGAGCTGGCATCTCACTCTCTTTGAATCTTCTTTATCATGCTAGGATTAACAGGAAAAAGCAAAAAATTTCAGAATTGCACCTTGCAATGTGGAGATATTACTGTTTGTGCATTTACAATATTCATTGATTTTTGCCATTGAAAAACATGTTTTTCATATACCAGAAATGTTTGAAGCTACTGACTGAATGAAAGGAGCTGGCATCTCACTCTCTTTGAATCTTCTTTATCATGCTAGGATTAACAGGAAAAAGCTAAAAATTTCAGAATTGCACCTTGCAATGTGGAGATATTACTGTTTGTGCATTTACAATATTCATTGATTTTTGCCATTGAAAAACGTTTACTATACCAGAAATGTTTGAAGCTACTGACTGAATGAAAGGAGCTGGCATCTCACTCTCTTTGAATCTTCTTTATCATGCTAGGATTAACAGGAAAAAGCAAAAAATTTCAGAATTGCACCGTGCAATGTGGAGATATTACTGTTTGTGCATTTACAATATTCATTGATTTTTGCCATTGAAAAACATGTTTTTCATATACCAGAAATGTTTGAAGCTACTGACTGAATGAAAGGAGCTGGCATCTCACTCTCTTTGAATCTTCTTTATCATGCTAGGATTAACAGGAAAAAGCAAAAAATTTCAGAATTGCACCTTGCAATGTGGAGATATTACTGTTTGTGCATTTACAATATTCATTGATTTTTGCCATTGAAAAACATGTTTTCATATACCAGAAATGTTTGAAGCTACTGACTGAATGAAAGGAGCTGGCATCTCACTCTCTTTGAATCTTCTTTATCATGCTAGGATTAACAGGAAAAAGCTAAAAATTTCAGAATTGCACCGTGCAATGTGGAGATATTACTGTTTGTGCATTTACAATATTCATTGATTTTTGCCATTGAAAAACATGTTTTCATATACCAGAAATGTTTGAAGCTACTGACTGAATGAAAGGAGCTGGCATCTCACTCTCTTTGAATCTTCTTTATCATGCTAGGATTACCAGGAAAAAGCTAAAAATTTCAGAATTGCACCTTGCAATGTGGAGATATTACTGTTTGTGCATTTACAATATTCATTGATTTTTGCCATTGAAAAACATGTTTTTCATATACCAGAAATGTTTGAAGCTACTGACTGAATGAAAGGAGCTGGCATCTCACTCTCTTTGAATCTTCTTTATCATGCTAGGATTAGCAGGAAAAAGCTAAAAAATTTCAGAATTGCACCTTGCAATGTGGAGATATTACTGTTTGTGCATTTACAATATTCATTGATTTTTGCCATTGAAAAACGTCCAGAAATGTTTGAAGCTACTGACTGAATGAAAGGAGCTGGCATCTCACTCTCTTTGAATCTTCTTTATCATGCTAGGATTAACAGGAAAAAGCTAAAAATTTCAGAATTGCACCTTGCAATGTGGAGATATTACTGTTTGTGCATTTACAATATTCATTGATTTTTGCCATTGAAAAACATGTTTTTCATATACCAGAAATGTTTGAAGCTACTGACTGAATGAAAGGAGCTGGCATCTCACTCTCTTTGAATCTTCTTTATCATGCTAGGATTAACAGGAAAAAGCAAAAAATTTCAGAATTGCACCTTGCAATGTGGAGATATTACTGTTTGTGCATTTACAATATTCATTGATTTTTGCCATTGAAAAACATGTTTTTCATATACCAGAAATGTTTGAAGCTACTGACTGAATGAAAGGAGCTGGCATCTCACTCTCTTTGAATCTTCTTTATCATGCTAGGATTAACAGGAAAAAGCTAAAAATTTCAGAATTGCACCTTGCAATGTGGAGATATTACTGTTTGTGCATTTACAATATTCATTGATTTTTGCCATTGAAAAACGTCCAGAAATGTTTGAAGCTACTGACTGAATGAAAGGAGCTGGCATCTCACTCTCTTTGAATCTTCTTTATCATGCTAGGATTAACAGGAAAAAGCTAAAAATTTCAGAATTGCACCTTGCAATGTGGAGATATTACTGTTTGTGCATTTACAATATTCATTGATTTTTGCCATTGAAAAACATGTTTTTCATATACCAGAAATGTTTGAAGCTACTGACTGAATGAAAGGAGCTGGCATCTCACTCTCTTTGAATCTTCTTTATCATGCTAGGATTAACAGGAAAAAGCAAAAAATTTCAGAATTGCACCTTGCAATGTGGAGATATTACTGTTTGTGCATTTACAATATTCATTGATTTTTGCCATTGAAAAACATGTTTTTCATATACCAGAAATGTTTGAAGCTACTGACTGAATGAAAGGAGCTGGCATCTCACTCTCTTTGAATCTTCTTTATCATGCTAGGATTAACAGGAAAAAGCTAAAAATTTCAGAATTGCACCGTGCAATGTGGAGATATTACTGTTTGTGCATTTACAATATTCATTGATTTTTGCCATTGAAAAACGTCCAGAAATGTTTGAAGCTACTGACTGAATGAAAGGAGCTGGCATCTCACTCTCTTTGAATCTTCTTTATCATGCTAGGATTAACAGGAAAAAGCTAAAAATTTCAGAATTGCACCTTGCAATGTGGAGATATTACTGTTTGTGCATTTACAATATTCATTGATTTTTGCCATTGAAAAACATGTTTTTCATATACCAGAAATGTTTGAAGCTACTGACTGAATGAAAGGAGCTGGCATCTCACTCTCTTTGAATCTTCTTTATCATGCTAGGATTAACAGGAAAAAGCTAAAAATTTCAGAATTGCACCTGTGCAATGTGGAGATATTACTGTTTGTGCATTTACAATATTCATTGATTTTTGCCATTGAAAAACATGTTTTTCATATACCAGAAATGTTTGAAGCTACTGACTGAATGAAAGGAGCTGGCATCTCACTCTCTTTGAATCTTCTTTATCATGCTAGGATTAACAGGAAAAAGCTAAAAATTTCAGAATTGCACCTTGCAATGTGGAGATATTACTGTTTGTGCATTTACAATATTCATTGATTTTTGCCATTGAAAAACATGTTTTTCATATACCAGAAATGTTTGAAGCTACTGACTGAATGAAAGGAGCTGGCATCTCACTCTCTTTGAATCTTCTTTATCATGCTAGGATTAACAGGAAAAAGCTAAAAATTTCAGAATTGCACCTTGCAATGTGGAGATATTACTGTTTGTGCATTTACAATATTCATTGATTTTTGCCATTGAAAAACGTCCAGAAATGTTTGAAGCTACTGACTGAATGAAAGGAGCTGGCATCTCACTCTCTTTGAATCTTCTTTATCATGCTAGGATTAACAGGAAAAAGCAAAAAATTTCAGAATTGCACCGTGCAATGTGGAGATATTACTGTTTGTGCATTTACAATATTCATTGATTTTTGCCATTGAAAAACATGTTTTTCATATACCAGAAATGTTTGAAGCTACTGACTGAATGAAAGGAGCTGGCATCTCACTCTCTTTGAATCTTCTTTATCATGCTAGGATTAACAGGAAAAAGCAAAAAATTTCAGAATTGCACCTTGCAATGTGGAGATATTACTGTTTGTGCATTTACAATATTCATTGATTTTTGCCATTGAAAAACATGTTTTTCATATACCAGAAATGTTTGAAGCTACTGACTGAATGAAGGAGCTGGCATCTCACTCTCTTTGAATCTTCTTTATCATGCTAGGATTAACAGGAAAAGCTAAAATTTCAGAATTGCACCGTGCAATGTGGAGATATTACTGTTTGTGCATTTACAATATTCATTGATTTTTGCCATTGAAAAACGTCCAGAAATGTTTGAAGCTACTGACTGAATGAAAGGAGCTGGCATCTCACTCTCTTTGAATCTTCTTTATCATGCTAGGATTAACAGGAAAAAGCTAAAAATTTCAGAATTGCACCTTGCAATGTGGAGATATTACTGTTTGTGCATTTACAATATTCATTGATTTTTGCCATTGAAAAACATGTTTTTCATATACCAGAAATGTTTGAAGCTACTGACTGAATGAAAGGAGCTGGCATCTCACTCTCTTTGAATCTTCTTTATCATGCTAGGATTAACAGGAAAAAGCTAAAAATTTCAGAATTGCACCGTGCAATGTGGAGATATTACTGTTTGTGCATTTACAATATTCATTGATTTTTGCCATTGAAAAACGTCCAGAAATGTTTGAAGCTACTGACTGAATGAAAGGAGCTGGCATCTCACTCTCTTTGAATCTTCTTTATCATGCTAGGATTAACAGGAAAAAGCTAAAAATTTCAGAATTGCACCGTGCAATGTGGAGATATTACTGTTTGTGCATTTACAATATTCATTGATTTTTGCCATTGAAAAACATGTTTTTCATATACCAGAAATGTTTGAAGCTACTGACTGAATGAAAGGAGCTGGCATCTCACTCTCTTTGAATCTTCTTTATCATGCTAGGATTAACAGGAAAAAGCTAAAAATTTCAGAATTGCACCGTGCAATGTGGAGATATTACTGTTTGTGCATTTACAATATTCATTGATTTTTGCCATTGAAAAACATGTTTTTCATATACCAGAAATGTTTGAAGCTACTGACTGAATGAAAGGAGCTGGCATCTCACTCTCTTTGAATCTTCTTTATCATGCTAGGATTAACAGGAAAAAGCAAAAAATTTCAGAATTGCACCTTGCAATGTGGAGATATTACTGTTTGTGCATTTACAATATTCATTGATTTTTGCCATTGAAAAACATGTGTTTTCATATACCAGAAATGTTTGAAGCTACTGACTGAATGAAAGGAGCTGGCATCTCACTCTCTTTGAATCTTCTTTAATCATGCTAGGATTAACAGGAAAAAGCTAAAAATTTCAGAATTGCACCTTGCAATGTGGAGATATTACTGTTTGTGCATTTACAATATTCATTGATTTTTGCCATTGAAAACACGTTTTCATATACCAGAAATGTTTGAAGCTACTGACTGAATGAAAGGAGCTGGCATCTCACTCTCTTTGAATCTTCTTTATCATGCTAGGATTAACAGGAAAAAGCTAAAAATTTCAGAATTGCACCTTGCAATGTGGAGATATTACTGTTTGTGCATTTACAATATTCATTGATTTTTGCCATTGAAAACATGTTTTTCATATACCAGAAATGTTTGAAGCTACTGACTGATGAAAGGAGCTGGCATCTCACTCTCTTTGAATCTTCTTTATCATGCTAGGATTAACAGGAAAAAGCTAAAAATTTCAGAATTGCACCTTGCAATGTGGAGATATTACTGTTTGTGCATTTACAATATTCATTGATTTTTGCCATTGAAAAACATGTTTTTCCTATACCAGAAATGTTTGAAGCTACTGACTGAATGAAAGGAGCTGGCATCTCACTCTCTTTGAATCTTCTTTATCATGCTAGGATTAACAGGAAAAAGCAAAAAATTTCAGAATTGCACCTGCAATGTGGAGATATTACTGTTTGTGCATTACAATATTCATTGATTTTTGCCATTGAAAAACATGTTTTTCATATACCAGAAATGTTTGAAGCTACTGACTGAATGAAAGGAGCTGGCATCTCACTCTCTTTGAATCTTCTTTATCATGCTAGGATTAGCAGGAAAAAGCTAAAATTTCAGAATTGCACCTTGCAATGTGGAGATATTACTGTTTGTGCATTTACAATATTCAATGATTTTTGCCATTGAAAAACATGTTTTTCATATACCAGAAATGTTTGAAGCTACTGACTGAATGAAAGGAGCTGGCATCTCACTCTCTTTGAATCTTCTTTATCATGCTAGGATTAACAGGAAAAAGCTAAAAATTTCAGAATTGCACCTTGCAATGTGGGAGATATTACTGTTTGTGCATTTACAATATTCATTGATTTTTGCCATTGAAAAACGTCCAGAAATGTTTGAAGCTACTGACTGAATGAAAGGAGCTGGCATCTCACTCTCTTTGAATCTTCTTTATCATGCTAGGATTAACAGGAAAAAGCAAAAAATTTCAGAATTGCACCGTGCAATGTGGAGATATTACTGTTTGTGCATTTACAATATTCATTGATTTTTGCCATTGAAAAACATGTTTTTCATATACCAGAAATGTTTGAAGCTACTGACTGAATGAAAGGAGCTGGCATCTCACTCTCTTTGAATCTTCTTTATCATGCTAGGATTAACAGGAAAAAGCCAAAAAATTTCAGAATTGCACCTTGCAATGTGGAGATATTACTGTTTGTGCATTTACAATATTCATTGATTTTTGCCATTGAAAAACATGTTTTTCATATACCAGAAATGTTGAAGCTACTGACTGAATGAAAGGAGCTGGCATCTCACTCTCTTTGAATCTTCTTTATCATGCTAGGATTAACAGGAAAGAGCTAAAAATTTCAGAATTGCACCGTGCAATGTGGAGATATTACTGTTTGTGCATTTACAATATTCATTGATTTTTGCCATTGAAAAACGTCCAGAAATGTTTGAAGCTACTGACTGAATGAAAGGAGCTGGCATCTCACTCTCTTTGAATCTTCTTTATCATGCTAGGATTAACAGGAAAAAGCTAAAAATTTCAGAATTGCACCGTGCAATGTGGGATATTATGTTTGTGCATTTACCAATATTCATTGATTTTTGCCTTTGAAAACATGTTTTCATATACCAGAAATGTTTGAAGCTACGAACTGAATGAAAGGAGCTGGCATCTCACTCTCTTTGAATCTTCTTTATCATGTAGGATTAACAGGAAAAAGCAAAAATTTCCAGAATTGCACCTTGCACTGTGGAGATATTACAGTTTGTGCATTTATCAATATTCATTGATTTTTGCCATTGAAAAACATGTTTTCATATACCAGAAATTGTTTGAAGCTACTGACTGAATGAAAGGAGATGGCATCTCACTCTCTGTGAATCTTCTTTATCATGCTAGGATTAACAGGAAAGAGCTAAAATTCAGAATTGCACGTGCAATGTGGATGATATTTACTGTTTGTGCATTTACAATATTCATTGATTTTGCCATTGAAAACGTCCAGAATGTTTTGAAGATACAGACTGATTGAAAGGAGCTGGCAATCTCACTCTCTTTGAATCTTCTTTATCATGCTAGGATTAACAGGAAAAAGCTAAAAATTTCAGAATTGCACCGTGCAA